>NC_081571.1:36063009-36120858 GCF_022355385.1 Mustela nigripes
AAGAAATTAAAAATAGAACTTCCCTATGACCCTGCAATTGCACTCCTGGGTATTTACCCCAAAGATACAGATGTTGTGAAAAGAAGGGCCATCTGTACCCCAGTGTTTATAGCAGCAATGGCCACGGTCGCCAAACTATGGAAAGAACCAAGATGCCCTTCAACGGACGAATGGATAGGGAAGATGTGGTCCATATACACTAGGGAGTATTATGCCTCCATCAGAAAGGATGAATACCCAACTTTTGTAGCAACATGGACGGGACTGGAAGAGATTATGCTGAGTGAAATAAGTCAAGTAGAGAGTCAATTATCATATGGTTTCACTTATTTGTGGAGCATAACAAATATCATGGAGGACAGGGGGTGTTAGAAAGGAGAAGGGAGTTGGGGTAAATTATAAGGGGAGGTGAATCATGAGAGACTATGGACTGAAAAACAATCTGAGGGGTTTGAAGTGGCGGGGGTGTGGGAGGTTGGGGTACCAGGTGGTGGGTATTATAGAGGGCACGGATTGCATGGAGCACTGGGTGTGGTGAAAAGTAATGAATACTGTTTTAATGAATACTGTTTTTCTGAAAATAAATAAATTGAAAAAATAAAAAAATAAACTAAAAGACAATGCGTTAGAATCCATAATAAGCTTATACAAAGGTGGAATTAATATACAGCATAAGAAGAAATATATTTTGATCCTGTAAGCCTCAGGTCTAGTTTACTTCTAGTCATTTCTTAACAAAACATAATTCTTAAACCTCACTTATTTCTTTTTTTATATATTAAAATCCATCTTTGTCTTAAATTTTAGAAAAGCTACTTTGAAGCCATTAGGGTTGAGTTTTAAGAACTCATCCTTAATTTAATCTTTCCTGCAAAGATGAGTCTTAGTAGACTGCCCATGTGTATTTGGTGCTATAGTAATGGGTTTTTCCTTTCTATTTCTGCTAGAAAACCAGCCGTTTCTTGCCTGAGATAATCATCTTCTATTTAATAACTTCCCTAACAGTCTGATAACTGTCTACACTCACTACTAACAGTCTGTTTTCCAGTTACTTTCCAAAAAGCTACAGTATCAATAGACATATTGTCTGCCTTTCAAATTATCATAAGAAGGAGTTGTCCCAAATGTTTTGGCAGTGAATATGTAGGATCTTCTAGCTGGTATCAGTATTCTTGCCTTATAATTCCTAACTTGAATACCACATGTTTTAACTTAATGTTTGAAAGCATCTCATTTCAAAGTAAAAATTCTATATATATTCATTCCATCTAGTATAACAGATTAACTATGGAATTTTACCCATCTGAATTTAAATTTAATTCTCACATAAAGTATTAATAGTGTTGTGTAGATGTTCAGTATGTAGATCTAAGGTCAGTTATGCTAGATCAGTTTGGAAGAACGAAGGTAAGAAGTAAATCTTAATGTTTTAAAAAGGAGTACTTACCTCTTTGTTTCAGCATCCATTGGTCAAAACCCATTCAGATGGACATAACTAATTAAGAGGGAAGCTGGGAAGTATGGTCTTGGTCTGTGCCTCAGATAAATCGATCAATCAATTTATCTCTTTTGGTGTCCCTGAACCAACTGCTGAGAAGTTTATCTCTAAATGACAAGAATCTATTTATTCTAAATTTGGAGTTTTTGTTTTGATTTGTTCCACTTAGTACTTCAGGCAACATTAATTTAATAGTGAACTCTAGGGAGTTCATTTAACTTTTATATTATCATCAGTAGATTTCCTAGTAGGAAAAGGTTAAGTTTTTTTTTTCCCTATTACAATTAATGCATGTAACATATATGAGAGAATATATATATATAGTAATTTTGGAAAATGGCCCAAACTCCACAAATGCTTATTATCTCACTATCATAACTTTCTAGAATATCACACAAAATATTTAGTAAGTTATTTTAAGGTCATATGTTACAAAAAGTAAGATTTAATTATAGTTTCAATGGTATATTATTAATCAAATTTATGAAACTCTATTACAATTTAAGAGCCTTTAAATGAAAACTGCTAACATATTCTCAATTTCACATGACATTTTCCACGGATAAATAAATAATAATGGACTAAGAAATTAGATAATTTAAAAATTCTTGAAACTTACAAAGTAGTTTTCTTCACATCACCAAAATAAGTATGTGTTTTTACTAGTAAATGTGTGATGAAAATAGAATACTTATAATAATAGTATCACCTTCATAGAAAAGGACCTCAATTTTTCATACAACTATTTAGAAATACAATTGAGAAAACATCCTCATTTTTTTTTAATTTTTTATTTTTTATAAACATATATTTTTATCCCCAGGGGTACAGGTCTGTTCTCTCTCTTTTTTTAAGTTTTTAAATTCTAATTAGCATATAGTATAACATTAGTTTCTGGTGTACAACGTAGTAATTCAACAATTCTATACAATACCCAGTGTTCATCACAGCAGGTGCACTACACATGTTTTTGATGCATGTATTTTTTTTTTATACAACTTGAAGTTCTGGAAATGTATTTGGGAAAATGAATAAAAACATTACTAAGCTTATAAAAGATGAAACCCATTTGTATTATAGTAGTTGGTACATTAAGCTGCCATTGTCTTGAATGAAAACTTGGCCCCTATAATAAAGTCATTAGTATTTAGATGGCTTTTATTTGCTTGGGTATCCAGATAATATTAAACCCCATGATAATACCAACATCCTTTTTGTTCTATACAGACATCTTGCTCACCTTAGTCTGAGTGATATGATTTTCCTATGAGGCAGTGTGATAAGTTATGCTGACATTGCTAAGTTGAAAAATAATGTTGATTCCAAAGAAGTTGGTGGAAAGTGTAAAAGTATTAATTTCAGTGTAGCATTGTTGACAAGTAGGCAAAAACAGTTTATACAATGAGTTTCCTAAAGTTGTTATCCTTGATATTTTCCTTTATTGATTTTAGGGAGAGAGACTATATAACTGCATGTAGACATGTAAAAGTCAGATGAAGGTAAAGGAATTTCAATTTCAGTCATCATGCCTTCTATTTTGTATTGTTCTTAAAACAATTTAAATGGCAGTCATCCATAGAAATACCCCTTCTGCCTACAGGATAATTTCCAGATTCCAAAGTATGAATTTTTATAATTTTGTTCCGGCCTAATGTAACAGAAATATTTCTCACCACAACAGTTTATTTTCCAAACATTTTGAGTTGGGAGTGCCATCTTTCAGTTAAGTAACTTACTTGGTCAATAGAGACTTGTGCTTCATGTTTAGTTTTTAATTATTTCATTCAGATAAAACTTATACACACTAAAAGGCATATATTTTAATTATATGTAGTTCCATGGATTTTTGCACAGGCACACACACATGCATATACACACACTGAGAACCTGTTTATAAATAAAAATTGAAGATATTTATACACCCCTAAAACCTTTACTTTGACCTCTCCATCCTGGTGAATGCATATTCAAAACTTAACCACTATTCATTTTGTTTTCTCTTATTTAGATAAACTAATTGTTGGTAATGTAAACTTAAATATTTGGTGTTTGCAGTTGCATTTACTATTGGAATTTTATAAAATTTCACTTGATGAGAAAATCTGAAGTTGCTTCATTTATTCCAAAATATCTTTCATATTTTATGTCTTAATATCATTTATAATTAGCTGCATTGTCTCTGCTGTTTATCCTTTTTTGTAAATTTACATGTCCATCTTACACTGTTTCCTTTCTGTCTGAAAGACTTTCTATAATATTTCATGTAATATGTCTGCTGATGGTGAATTATTTCAATTTCCACGTCTGCAGGAAAAAAAAATCTACATTTTACTTTGTCTTTTAAATAGAGAACATTTCATCTCATTGTTTTATTAGTATTTCTGCTTGGTATAGAATTCTGAGTTGTAGTGTTTTTTGTTTTATTTTGCTTTCCTTTTATTATTTTAAATATGTTGATCCACATCTTGCCCACATTATTTGAAAGAAATATGCTCTCTTTCTTGTTTTTTCCTCAGTAAATAATGCACTGCCCATCTAACCACAGAATTCTGGGTGCTTTTAAGATTTTCCCTTTATTAAATTTATTAAATTTAAATGAAATTTCCCTTGAGAAATTTCATTATGCTATGCCTTGGTATGATTTCCTTCACATTACTGTCTCAGGATATCATTGAGTTTCTTATATTTGTGAGTTTATAATTTTCATTGTATGGAAAGATTTTAGACATTATTTCTTGAGTCATCTTTGTACGATCCTTCCTCTATTTTCCCTTTTTAGGATTTCATTTACCTGGATTTCAAGCCAAATAAAATTGTCTTATTGTTCATTGATTATTGTTTTTGATTTTCTTATCTTTCTATATTTTATTTTGTATAGTTTCTATTGCTCTATTTCTGATTCTATAGAAGAAATAGAAAAGAAGCTAAAATATAAAGTATTATTTCTTTGGATAGGGTTCAATCTTTGTTTTCAAATAATAATGATTTGACCTTAAAATCAATAAATTAAGAATATTCATTTCACCTCATATCATCAATAAACACATGATTCATAAAATTTGTGCTTGAATCTGGTGTCCATTGTCTTTCATGGCTAGTCATGTGTTCTGAACACATCTTTCAAAAACCATTCTGTATGAGTCTACACTTGCTTCTGAATGTACAGAAGTGTAAACGTGTAATTATAGTTTTCATGATGTCTAATGTATGGGAAGGGATGAGACATGCAAACATTTTAATTTTTACAACATAATGTGATAAGTTCTATAAGAAGTATATGAGTAAAATATTTTTCAATCAAAATAATTTTTAGAAAAATAAAAGAATCACAGTTTCATTGCATAAGTATTTAGTGTGTTTAAGAAAGATTTCAAAGAGGAAGTAATAATTATGATAAGTCTTGAAAACTATAGCAGTGTCTTTTATGAAAGGAAGGAATAGTCCATGACTGATTATTGCTTTCTTGCTGTCTCTTGGTTCTGGTAAACTAGCTTTTTACCTTTGGTTTGACTAAAGACTACAGAAAGGTGATTAGATTGATTAAATTAAATAAATTGATTAAATTAAAATAAAATAAAATAATAAAAATAAATTGATTAAAATGATTTATACTAGTTAACTTATTATATCCCTAAAGTGGTTTAGGTATTAGCATGTATTACATTCACAAACTAGTGCATATTCATTGCTGCCAATAAGCCTGAGCAAGTGTGTGTGTGTGTGTGTGTGTGCAAAATATATATAAAAATTAGTTTAAATTAAATTTATTATGAATTTTAGATCCATTTATTACTATCCATATTATTATACTACAGTGTAAAATTATCTGCAAAAATAAAAAAAGTAACAGATTTTTAAAGTACATTATTGCACATATAAAATATGTACTAAAGAAACAACTTGAATGCTCTAGTAAAAATATTTACATTTACTTAAACTCATCTCTAAAGTTGTATATAAACATGCACAATGTAACATGTTTATTTCATTTTTATATTTTATCCATTATATTTCTTCTATTAGAAAACCAACAAAGGCACTTAGTTTTTAAATTTTACTCTGTAAATTATGTTGTCAAATAATGAATAAACTTGTACATGTATACATTTAAATATAAGTCATTCAGAAGCTTTAAATCATAGACCTCAGTACTGAACTGATTTGTGTTTGAATCCTGACACTGAAGACTTGAGATCAAATAATGATAGTAGTGTATAGAAGGAAGAGTTCCAGAACATATGTAGATTTAGACAACACTGTACACAAGAGGTCTTAATATAAATTCCGGGGTACCCGGGTGGCTCAGTGGGTTAAATATTTGCCTTCAGCTTAGGTCCTGGGACTCAGGGTGCTGGGATCAAGCCCTGCATCAGGCTCTCTGCTCAGCAGGGAGCCTGCTTCTCTGCCTACTTGTGATCTCTGTCAAATAATTAAATAAAATCTTTAAAAAAAAAAGGAAGTCAGTATTAAAAAACATTATATATATATATATATACACAGTACCAAAGAGAAAATTCAAAAGGAAATGCTTTCAAGAATGTGCTAAAAATTTGAATATATCATAATATAAAAGAAAAATATTTGGGTATGTACATATTGATACTAATAACATTTTAGATGACAAGCAGAGCACTTCTTGTTTCTATTACTTACAATATTGAGTAAGATGAACTCTCAACAACAGTTAAAAATATTCTTTAAATGAAACCACTGTGTAGTTTTTAATATGTGCTTTCTTCATTGCTTGGGAAATAAAGTATTAATTATAACTAAGTATTAATTATAAGTATTAATTATAATTATTAATAATTAAAATATTAATTATAAGTGAGATTTATGAATAACCAATCATTTCCCAAAAATCTAAGTTGCACTTTAGTTGCAAATTAGATACTCTACTAAGGGGTTAATTTTTGTATAGTTTAGGAATATTTGATAATTACCTAAGGTCAACTGAATATTAATAAAGATTTTACAAAAGACTAAATTAAAATAAAATAGAGTATGACTCAAACACTAAACTAATTTAGCTCTCACATTAGGGCTTTTAAAATATGGTTATAAACAATCAACCTTTAAAATCAATAATACTTAATTTTTTATTTTTTAAGCTTTTATTTATTTATTTGACAGACAGAGATCACAAGTAGGCAGAGAGGCAGGCAGAGAGAGAGGGGAAGCAGGTTCCCCGCTGAGCAGAGAGCCAGATGCAGGGCTCCATCCCAGAACTCTGGAATCATGACCTGAGCCGAAGGCAGAGGCTTAACCCACTGAGCCACCTAGGTGCCCCAATAATACTTAATTTTATAAGAAATTTTAAGTACACCCATTTTATACCAAGGGGTTATTTGTTTCAAAATGTTTATTATTATTTAAATAAAATTACTCAAAACTCATCTTCATTTATTGAGGTATAACAATATAATATTTTAAAATATTAACATTTAAGGGTCTAATAAATATATTCAAAACATAGTTTTATTAATGTTGAATGAGAAAATATCTATACTCAAAATATTGACCTAATTATTTAATTTACCTTATTACCTAGTCTTTGATAAATTTTTCTTATTTTAATCTCTTTACTGCTTAAAAATCTAAGCTGTAGAGGTCATTTTCTATGACAGAATCTCTGAACATTCATTATCAGCAAACACTGAAAAGATTTAAACTGTCATATCTAGAAGTATACATTGACAGAAAACTGCTACTTTGGTGCCTAATTTTGTTTTGAGAAAGTATTTAATATTAGATTGTCCATCATGTTAGTATGGAAGATCTAAATATCGGGGATAATTTTAAAGCACTCAGTGTCAATGTTATGTCATCTACCAATTAAAGCATATTGAAAGAAAAATGAATGACATGCACTATTCTGAAAAGCATTCAATCTAGAGATTCTTTTTTGATGGTAACTTTATATTGTGTGCATTTTTCTTTTCTTATAGTTGATAATATGGCAGGAAATAATTGTGGTTTATGTAATAGGCTGTAAATTACATCCTAAATTTCTCACCAAATAACAGAACCATATATGATTGCCTCAATTATTTTTCATAATTAAAAATAACATTTTGATAAATAAGGTTTTAGAGATCTTGTGAATTTATTTAGATTCCATTAGTATTATAAACATTGAAAAATAATTTATTAGAAGAATGACTGCAAATATGCTTTGGTAATTTGTATTCATCATTTTCTAGTAGATAATTAAAAGATAAATACATGAATGTTTGTTTTACCTTCCTTGGTCAATAAATACATCCTGAAACAAACAGAATAACTGACTCATATGAATCTAATGTCAAATGGGAAAATTTAGAAAAATAACTCAGAGTCTCAAAATTAATTTTGACTAGAATGTCCCTGAATGTCTATTTTAGTATGTTTGGGGATTTCAGAGAATATGTCTTTTTTTTTTTTTTTTGGTCTTTCAATAATTTTAAAACATTCCTATCTATTTTTTAATAAAATAAAAATTTCCCCTTTCTTCTCTCTTATCCTTCTCAATTTACTATTACATGTGTACTATATCATTTAGTATCATTCAATAATTCTTGTATGGTATGCATCAAAATTTTCTCACTCATTTTTCTTTTGAGTAATTGTCATGGGCTTGTTTTTCAGCTCACTTACCTTTTTAAGCTGTGTCCACTCTGCTATTACATCCAAATAAATAATTTATAATGTTCAATATTGTGTATTTTAGAAATTCTAGCATTTGACATTTTAAAAAATTCCTTTTATTCTGCTAAGGTCTTTCAGTTGTTTTTGTATATTATCTACTTCATCCACAAGTTTCTTAAACATACTACAATAATTAAAGTTTCTACCTGGTAACTCTAACTTTGAGGAAAGTTCTGATTTTGATTCTATTAATTACTTTACCTTTTGATAAGGGTTTGAGAGTTTTTTCTTACCTTCTTGTGTTTCTCATAATTGAGGCTTAGTAAACACGTGAAGCAATGATCCTATGGAAAAATATGTCTGATGCATTCAGGAGCATCAAAAAGACCTGAATGTCTGGAAGTAAATGAGTGAGGAGAGAGAAAAGCATATAAGTTAGAGATACCACAGGAGTCAGATCATTTGGGGTTTTGTAGATCCTTTTCAGGACCTTGGCTTTTATTTTTTTTAATCTTTTTTTTTTTTTTTTTTAGATTTTATTTACTTATTTATTTGACAGACAGAGATCACAAGTAGGCAGAGAGGCAGGCAGAGAGAGAGAGAGGAGGAAGCAGGGAAGCAGGCTCCCTGCTGAGTAGAGAGCCCGATGTGGGGCTCAATCACAGGACCCTGGGATCATGACCTGAGCCGAAGGCAGAGGCTTTAACCCACTAAGCTACCCAGGCGCCCCAGGACCTTGGCTTTTATTATGCAAGAAATGATGGGAGACTGGAGTTTTGAGCTTGAGCTGAGTATTGGCCATCCAAGTGCAGATATAAAATACTCAGTTGAATAAATAAGCTTCATGAATGTGGGAGAGGTCTGACATGATAATTTCAATTTGAGGTAGTATTGTTCTTAGATAGTACAAAGGTAGGTTCTGTCCTGTGCTTCAAGACTTAGAGGATAATGATTTAGCCCTTGTCTGACTGTTCAACTCTCCTTAGTGCATATCGTTGTACAGTTAAGGCACATACCCACCTGGAATCCCCACAACCCCTCTAAATCTTGTTTCAAATATTAAATATGTCAGAATATTCTACCAAAATGTTCCAAGAATACTTACAGTACCTGTATAAGACATGTCTTGAGTCTAGTATCCAGAGGATAAAGAAACAATGACTCTGCCTGGGTATAGATAGAGTTGATACTTTCATCCAGGAATATTTTATCACATGTATGTGGCACAGGAGAGAGTATATTGTGGAAAGACATGGTGGGTTAGGGTCATGCCCCAAATTCCCATATTACTATAGTGAATCACTCCAAGACTTTTCAACTCAAATTCGGTCATTCATATTTTTGATATATACATCAAAGTATGCTAGTATAATGAACTTTGAGTTTATTATATTCATAAGATTCATAATACTGTAACAAAATAAACAAATGTTATGTGAGCTTTCCTGGGAACTTTTATACTATGCTACCTAAATGTTAGAAGGTCTATTTTGGATTTGTGGATATTAAAAGTTATTTGTAGCAACATGGATGGTACTGGAGGAGAGTGAAATAAGTCAAGCAGAGAGAGTCAATTATCATATGGTTTCACTTATTTGTGGAGCATAACAAATAGCATGGAGGACATGGGGAGTTAGAGAGGAGAAGGGAGTTGGGGGAAATTGGAAGGGGAGGTGAACCATGAGAGACTATGGACTCTGAAAAACAATCTGAGGGTTTTGAAGGGGCGGGAGGTGGGAGGTTGGGGTACCAGGCGGTGAGTATTATAGAGGGCACAGATTGCATGGAGCACTGGATGTGGTGCAAAAATAATGAATACTGTTATGCTTAAAATAAATAAAAAATAAATTTAAAAAAAAAGTTATTTAAAGCCAGAAATGAGAAGACCCTACAATGGCAGTAATAAAAGCAGAATAAAAAGTAACAAGATAAAAACTCTAAAGATATTCCTAGTGTAAGAAATTTATGAGAAGAAAAATAACATGCAATAGGTCCCCAAAATAAGTTATTAGTGAGGTAGAACTTAAAGTAGGAGATTGAGTCCAAGTATAGAAAATGTGTCAAAAATAAGGAAATGGCCAACTATGTCACATGCTCTGATATATTAAAGAAGGTAAAGACTGCAAATTGACCTTTGGTATGTATGAACCTGGGAATCATTGGTAAACTAGATCAGAGTGTTCTTCATGGTGTAATAGTAGTAAAAACGTGATTGGAAATTCAAAGTTTATTTTCTTAAATATAATGAACCATGAATATTGATAAAAATTAGAAAAATATTTATGAATCTTTGTGTCTAATAGAAGACATTAAAATGTATTAATTAAAAATAATTATACATGCAAAGAAACCTGACAAGTAACTACTTGCAGAGGAGACTTTAAGAAAATGCTCTTACTTTTTCCTAAAGTAAGAATTATATAAAATGGCAGAGAACAATCTCAATTCTACAAGTTATAAATTCTGGCTTTATAGATAATATAGTTAAAAACTTGTAGATTGCAAATTATATTTTGTGACTTAATAGCACAATTTGGTTTGTATTCCCATCTTTATATTTTGAGAAAATTAAACATTAATGATATTTAAGTCTGGAGTTCTTTTATGGAAAGTTTTTATTTAAACATTCATTCAGTTTCTAAAATAGATATGTAATTATTAGGCTTTTCTGTTTCTTCTTGTGTTAGTTTTTAGTAGTATTTTTCAAAGAATTTTTTCCATTTTATTTTGATTTTTTCTTTTTATTTTCTGTTATTTTTACAGTCTTATTGAGGAATAATCAATATGCCCCCCCAAAAAATCCTAAGCATATTTAGTGTATAATTTGATGAGTTTTGACATATGTGTACCAATGTGTACAACATTTTAAAATCAAAATGATAATCATATTCATCATCTCCAAAAGTTTCTCTGTGTCTCTTTGGTTTTATTTTATGTGTATGTGTGGAAAAATACATAAATGAAATCTCTTAACAAATTTTTAGTAGATAATAGCATACTATTAACCTTAGATACTGTGTTGTATTGAAGATATCTTTAACTTATCATTTTGTATAACTGTAACCTTAGATTTTTTAAATTTATTTTTTTCATATAAAACTTGTTATGGCTCTTTTTATCTATTTTAGTAGGATCTTTTTTGAGTTCTTTTTTTTTTCTTCTGTGACATTAGTGGCTGTTAATTTAATCAGTCTGACCTAAGTTTATAAATACAATTATTCTTGAAGAACCAATGTTTATATTTATTATAAAGGAATTTTATTATTTCATTAATTTTGGCTCTAAGTATGTGCCCCATTATTATGACTTAATCTAATATTTTATTTAGATGTAGTACATGCATATAGATTGTCAGTCAGCTAGACATTGGATGGTGTTCTCAATGCCCCCCCTAACTGTCTTATTGCCCAGATCTTTGTGTTGTATTTCTGCTTATTCTATTAGTCTTTTGCCTCTTCTAACTGGTTAGAACTGCATCTTTAGCCTCTTTGAGGCTCTCAACTTCTTTCATTACCTACCCCAAATTACCATTGTTACTGGAATATGCTATAGGGTATAGAGTTCCTGAGCTCCACTTTAAATCAAGTAAGCACCTTCAGGCAGAAAAACTTCTGGTTTTCATAGCTTGTCTGACCCTCAGTCAGTATTGACTAACCCACTGGAAGAAGAGGAGGATGGACAGTCTCATATAATAAATTCAGTGACTCCCACTGTTTTTATTATTATGAATAAATTCTTAGTTTTTTGCCTTCTTTGTTTGATTTTCATAGCCCCATAATAACTGTTTTTGAAAATTTTATCCAGTTGAAATTCTTTTTAGTAATAAGATTTGTCAATCTCCTCCTTTATTGTAATGAACTCCCCATCCTCAAAAGCTCACTTTTTAAGTAGAGACTACAAATGAGTGTGTCAGCAAGCAGAGAGAGCAATCAAAGGGTACATAAATATCCCCTGGTTTACATAACTTCAGGACTCACTAGAAGTACCATGAAGAAAATTGTATTTCTTACATTCACATGGGAATTAAGTAAATTCAAGAATTTACTTAAGTCTTAAAGGAAAGGGTAATTCAGTTCCAGAATCCTAGAAATCCTGGAAATGTTCAGGATATGCAGAGGTGTTAATTAATTCAAGTTAGGTATATTACTCAAAGTCTTCAAAATGAAATGGTATTTAAATTAGTGTTTGTGTGATCCCAGAATCCTTTTTCTTAATCGCTAAAACTGAAAATCAAGTAAATACAGTGGTGTAATCATCCTTATTTTAAATACATTTTTTGAGACAGCCAATATCTCCTTGATAATAGTATTTATTCTGTATTAGGATGTGCAAAACAATTTTTTTTTTCTTTTAGGTCATCTACAATTTGTGGTCCTTCTCCCCTATTATATATTTCTATTTATATACCTTGTAGAAAAAATCAAAGGGGATTGCTCACTTATGTAATCACATTAGTAGAATAAATTGTTTTTTTTTTCTTTACCTATGAACATAATAGCAAGTAATTTCATCAGAAAGTCATCCTCAAGCATCTTTTTTTGCTTTTACTTAGTAAGTTTTGATTGCAAACATCAGTTTATTTTGGTAAATGAATATACAATTCTTAGATAGCTATTATACTCTAAATGTGGGTTGTCAAAGTTTATACACACATACACATACTCGAACATACCCATACTCAAAATGTCAGTCACCCTAAATTCTGGGAAATGTGAATTTCTGTGAGCTACAATGAAGTTGATGAAATATATTTCCAAGGTAATGATTAATGATTTCTGAGGGAAATTTCTTACTTCAGAGTACTAAAGTTCTCTCTGTTGACTTGTTCTCAGAGTCATAACCATTTCCAAAGGTCAGGAGTATAGTCAAAGAAACAGAGGGAAATGATTGGAAAAGTGTGGAATGGAATAACAATTCCTAAGTTCCAACAGAAGGATGGAAAGAGTAATCTTCGACACATAGGCAGTGATACTCAGAAGAGTTATTTTATTTGAATCACAAAAAATTAAGAATATAAAAACTATCTAAAATATAAGGTATCCTATAATTTATGGTCTATGCGAGATTAACTCTTGAGACTCCTAGTCTTCTAGCAGTTCTATATTATCTTCTTCATTGTGTTCTTCCTTAAATAATTCTCTGTTGGAGGGGAAAAAATGATATAGGCCAATTTTACTTTGCTCACCAAAGAAGATTTGCATTATTTCTTGTACTGAGTGCTTTTAGTTGTTGCTTTAATGTTTCTTTGGTGTTTGTCTTTCACTTCTCCCTTCTCCCCCATTCAATTAACATTTAATGTGCTTTGATTGATTTTTTCATCCACAATCCATTCTCAACTATGATTCAATTATCCATCATTATTGTGAGAAATAAATTTTTAAAAATCCATTTAAAGACAGAAAATGAGTTAAATCAAGTTGTACTTAAATAGAAAACTCTTAAAGCAACATGCCAAATATATTGGGTGGCTGATCAGAGCTTGAACGAATAAAAGACCCAAGGGATTATGATAGTGCATGTTCTTTTACAAATAAAATCATCTCTTTAGGGTATATGTGGAGATAATAAAAAGAGAGAAAGATGCTGTTTCCAGTAAAATATTTACTATCTGGAACCTGCAGTCAATTTTAAAGTCAAGTTGATCACAAGCAGTGAATAGAAGAAAAGTATGAGACAGAGCTTCTCAGTAATCCATAGAAAATCAATTACAGTTGTAATTATTTTTGATACAATGTTGTCCATGTTTCTATTTTTAAACCTATTTTTTTGTTTAAAATAAAATAAAAAAGCCCATTTTTAATCCAAAGCATCCTTCTATTTTTATTTCACAGCTTATTTTTATATACAGCTTGGAATTCTATGATAATCTATGTTTTACTAACAAGCTTAAACAGAAAGGAAGTTTGGTTCCTAAGGTAACTTTTAAATGCATACCATTAGTTTCATATATATGACATCATATCAATAGACATAAATAAAAGGCTTCAAAGAAATAATTTATATCTTATTTTAAATTATGAAAATTATTTTAAAATATAATCTTTTACTTGTGGTTTGTAGGATTGAAAATACTTACTGTTACCATAGTATTTTTATTTACTTAGACTATGCCAAGGTATAGAGTCTTTGCCAATCTTTTGCTAAGATGTAACACACATGAAAAGGAGTGAGACTCCAAAAATGATTTTCAAATTGTTCTAAGACAGAGATGGGCTGGCTGCCCTGACTCTCCTTCAAGGAAAGGCTTGCCTTCCTCTTACAGAGAGTGTGATTAGCCAACAGCCAACACCTGTCAATCGCTTTAGGATTTGCCTTAGCTGCCTGTGGTCATATCCTTACAGAAAGACCCTATATTCCATGACAGAACAAGGTGGAAATATAAAAGCTCAGCCATCTGGCCCAATGTGGGACAACTTGGATGGACAATATTTGCTCCAGAATTTCTTACGGGGATGGCTGAAGTTTCGTTGGTCTGAATCTCAGTTCAGCTTATCCATCTGCCTAATTTTACCTCTTCCTCCTTCCCATCATACAACTCATTCCCTAACCAACATCTTGCCATCCAAACTTCACCTCAGTGAGTACTTTTGGAAAACCTAACCCGCAATTAGAATAAAGTAGATAGCTTATTTGTTGCAAGGACCCTTTAATGTTAAGTCTAAGCTACCTTTCTAGCTTTGTGTTGTTTCTAATGGTCAGTCCCAATAGAACCTCTGTGCTGTCCTTTATGTTCTTTGTCCTATATCAGTAGACTGTTACACCCAAAGAAGTGTGACTCCTCCATACAAGTGCACAGATAGATGGATAGATACAGATATGCAAAATATCCCTTTTCATGCAAAGATATCCCTTTTCAAAAAGTTAAGGGTCAATCAGTATCTACATGCACAATAATCTTACATGATATATAGCCAAAGTATTCTTTTTTTTTTTAAAGATTTTATTTATTTATTTGACAGACAGAGATCACAAGTAGGCAGAGAGAGAGGAGGAAGCATGCTCCCTGCTGAGCAGAGAGCCCGATGTGGGGCTTGATCCCAGGACTCCGGGATCATGACCCGAGCCGAAGGCAGAGGCTTTAACCCACTGAGCCACCCAGGCGCCCCTATAGCCAAAGTATTCTTAAGAAATGGTTTTATTTCCAGTAGCATGTCTTTCTAAGGTTTCCAAATAAATACTTTTATATTTTGTCCTATAAATAAGCAGTTACATAAGCAAAATAATTACACTGGATTTAGAAAATATTAGTTCATTTAGCTGTGATAAATGTGATTGTGCATGCATTTTATTCTATCATTCTGAATAATTTCCTCTATAATCAATGCCTATAATTTTAATGACCAGGTCTAAATAAGTAAGTAGAATGATATTTATTTTCCTATCAAGGATTTTTGTTTTATTTTATCAAAGCAGACTATGGCTCTGTGCTAGGCATTAGTAGAAGCCCTTGTATCATTTTCTTTTATGATAATTTTAATTTGTTTTGGTCATTACAGTTCTGTAAAATGCCTGATTATTTAAAATATTAACAGACTAGCTAAAGATTTTTCCTAAAATGCAAGCAGATTCATCTAAAGTTTAAATAAATGCTTATATGTTAAATGGTTGCTCAAATTCAGGAATCTATAAAATTACCCACTTTTTGTAAATTATATATAAATTTTCTTCTTTCTACCTCCAGTTATATTTCCTTCCCCACATGAATTTTCTGTTGTTACACTTAGTGTTAAATGTTTTTAAATACGTGTTCTACAAATACATAATATATCAATTTTTGTTCCTCTTGATTAGTGGCATAGCATTTTTCAAATATGCTTTTTGGAAAGATAATAGATATTCATTTCTATAAGAAGGAGAATAAAGACATTGATTTGAGAAAATGATAACAAGTTTAAAGCTGTAAATATGTATTCCACATTTACTAGAGAGAAAACATTCAGAAGATTTTTTGTAACAATGGGCAAATTCTTCATAGTGAATACTATCAGAATTCCAAGTGTTTTTGTCATGAAGAGTATTGTAAAAACAAGCCTTTGTGACAAATAGGGATAATTCTCACAACTAGGCATCTTTTCTCCAAGTCTCTGTGTCCTGGACCGTCAAAGAAAATAGAACATTAAGAAATTTAGAAATGAAAAGGTATTTCATGTAGCAACAGCATATCCATTTGAGGGAGTAGTGAGGCATAGGTCCACCCCAGTGAGGAGGGGTATTTTATCTTTGACATTATTTAGAATTACTGTTACACATAGGTAATAAAAAACAGACTGATGTTCAGTCTATGATTACTTTTCAATCGTGTACACATAGGGCACCTCCTGTTGCCTGCACACAGATGGTCTACTCATACCCACTCTTTCTTCGTACAGATGGCAGCCATAGAAGAGTTCTACTCACATTACCTAACAAAGAGAAAATGCTGCAGAGAGCACCAGGGAGTGTACATACGTACCTGATGCGCCTTCATATTCAAGACAGCATTCCTGATAGGACCACTCTGTCTTGAGCATTTCTCAGACAATAACTGTGATGATGGTGATCCTAGAACCAGGCCATTGCTATCCTATGAGGGACTCTACTAACCACCTACATTTCTGCCAGGACTTATTATGAGCTTTGCCAAGCTTTCTCAGAGCTAAATGGCAGTCTAAATTTTTCTATATCATCTCTTTTCTTCTCATTTTCTGTCACCAGTGTGACGCTTGCAGTCTTAAGAGTCTTCCTATCTCCTTTTGTCCTCTTGCCCTTTAACTTCTACAAGTGTTTCTCCCATAATTCTCTCACACACTGTATTCCATTATGGTGTCTGTTTCTTAGATGACCAGAATTGACAAGGTTGGTAAATAGGAGTAGTCAACAAAAGCATACAGTAAAGTGGGACTTAATAACTAGATCACCCACAACACTGCAAGAAAGAACTCCTCCCATGTGGAATATAAGATGCAGCCGGTAAAGATTTCACCAGTGATAACCTGCCAAAATATTCTGATTGCCAGTGTAATTGCTTAGGCATTACAGATATATGGCTTTAACAGTGCCTACAAAGTCAGCCAGGTTAGTTGGTTACTATAAAGTTGTATTGAGACCTGTGGAGATTAATAAGACATTGAGGGCAATAAACAGATAAGTCTATTGTGAGAGCTAGTGGGCTTTTTTTTTTCTCCTTTTTTGGTAGATTACAAAAAAAGTGTTTCTAACTTTTAGTGGAAAAGCAGACAATCTAAAAAGCTGACTCACTTGTATATATTGAACTATTCCCAACAGAGTCCAATAAAGTCTCAGTTCTAGAGAGGCTAAATGTTCAATCAAGGCAGATTTATTATACTAAGATCAAAGTTTTTACTGAGAAAAATCTCTGAAACACTGGATGGAGATATCTGGGTTGGTTCCCACAAAGATCTTGCATCTACCCTCTTCCCTATTAGGAAGTAGCATTTGGTCCATGAGGAAAGATATTTCAGAGACCACTACTTTCAAGGCAACAAATGCCTTCTCTCTTGGACAACAGTATGATAACTAAGGTTAATTCTAAGCATAGTCTGGGTCTTGACCAGGGAGGAAAGAGATTCTACCCTGAATGAGCTAAAAGGACTATCTAAAATACACTATCAGGAGAACAGAGATGACCTCTGAGATTGGATTTGAAGGTGCTTAATCAAGGAATCCATTAGAAATGCGCCAGTGAATGGGCCTCCGGCATCACTAAGAAGTTTTGTGGTGGCTCTTTTTTCTAGGCCTGGGCTTATAGCTGAGGTATTAGTTCAGTTAGTCTTGTTAATAACCTTGCAGATGATGAGATCCCAAAGTAATAGAGGCTAGGTAGGGGAACCTACCTGACAGAAGACAGCAGGCCCCAATTACAGAGACAACTAGAAGAGCATAAGGACCACCAAGCTTTGACCAATTTAAGTTGTAGAGATTGTTAATGGAGCGTGATATCAGGGGGTCCCAAATTAACAGACAGATAATGAGGGTGTGCCTTAATATGTGCAATCAAAAAAGAAGATTCCTGGTGGTTCATATCATCACCCTGCTTAATTAGTTAATCTGGTCTCTGCAAAAACCAGAGAGAATGACTGTCAGTTACCAAAAGCTTAAGCAATTGGTATCCATGATTGCAGCTGCTGTGCTGCATGTGTATGCATTATTAAGGCATAAGCCTTCAGGTACAAGCTGTGTAGCTGTAGATTTGATGAATGCTTTTCTATTCCTCTCAAGAAAAACGGTTAGAGTAGTTTGCATTTCCATGAACGTTCAAAAATATTTATAATTTGTCCCACGTTAATTCTCTAAATTTTGTCATAATACAGTCAGAAGAGATTTGGACCATTATATCATCTCACAGATCAAAACATTGATCCCTGCTATTGATGGTGTCATGCTGATTCAGCAGGATGAACAAGATATGGCTAGTATTTCTCTATACTTGCAATGTTATCAGGAAATACAAGTTTTAGAAATAGTATTTGTAAAAACACCAAAAATAGGATACATAGGTAAAAATTTGTCATGAACATGACTCATATTAGCAGAGTGGGTACGATACATCTAAAACACACTCTTTTTACTTGAATTTCTGCTTTGAAATATGGAACATCTGCAGCATGACACAATTAGCCATGTTTTCACATCTTTCCATTTCTGAATTCACGATGAATCTTACACCTGATGATATCTTACAATGGTATTGGTCACCACCCCCCCCATTTTAGCACATCTAAAATCAGAGTATGTCTAATGATCACTGAAATCTTTGACTTAATGACAACAGCAGTTTGTTTGACTATACTCTCATATATTCTGGTACATTTTCTTCATTTATATAAAGGAATGAATTGATATATACAACTTTGTGTTGTTCTGGTCATACACAATTATCTGAGTTCTAGGTGTTTTGTGTTTCAAAGGTTTTATTTATTCATTTGAGAGAGAGTGAGCACGAGTAGTGGGGGAAAGTCAGAGGGAGAGAGAAAAGCAGACTCCCCAGTGAGCAGGGAGCCTGCTACTGGACTCGATCCCAGAACCCTGGGATCATTACCTGAGCTGAAGGCAGGTACTTAACAGACTGAGCCACCCAGGTGCCCTAGATGTTTATTTTTAGGAGTTACTGCAACAAACTGGAACTATTACGTAAGAGATCAATGAATGTTCTGAAAGAAAAGGATGATACATACTATAAGGAATGCTTGAGTAGCCTGGGATTCTTGAATTGGATAAGAAAAAATTGAGAGATATTCTTCAAATATCCAAGAAGCTGTCATTTGAGAAGTAGGAGAATTGGGACTAGAGGAATGAAGGAAGGAATTGATACTTCTGTCAAACAAATGATTTAACATTCCTCATCTCATTTAGTTATTTCAACAAAAGTTTTGAGGCTCCATTTTCAGATGAAGTAAATAAGGTGATACAGTGCAGTATGTAGGCTCTTTAAACTCAGTCTATGACCTGGAAGAGTAATGGATACAACCCAAATAGGTAGGATTCCAATTTGACAGGAAGAAATAATTTGTATTAAAAAAAAATAGTTAACAGGCAAAATACATCCTTGTATCTAACAAAGACTGGAAATAACAAAGTCTTTTCTAGGAACCATATTCAAGATGATAATTATATAATACATGGATATTAAGATCCATTGAAACCCTGAAATTTTGAGGTTTGATGGAAAAATATTTATTGGCTGAATGCCATATGGTATTTAATAGAGACCTTCCTAATAACCTTTTTTATAAGCAGCGTATTGGTCAGAGAACAACCAAGCAATTGGAAATACATGTAAGTATTTAAGCATAAGGAACTTGATGCAGGGAATTAGTTATATCATTGATGAAGGAGTTGAAAATTCAGACTGGATGTAATGTGATGAACAAGCCTAGAAATCAGAAAGAGAAAGAAAAAAATAATTCTTCTAGGCTAGAGGAAGTGATGTTGTGGGGACAAGGTTCCCTGGCAGAAGATTCATTTATTATTGAAGATTCTGCCCAGGACAAAGAGAGAGAATGAAACAGCTAGCCTACTCCCTTCTCCCTGCCACACTCCAGCAGGCTGCAGTGACTCTATTTACTTAACTGATGTGAAAGCCTTGACTATTTATTTACCTGCAGTGAGCAGCACCCCACTTCCAGAACAAACAGAGAAAGACGGAGAACAATCCTAAAGGGAAGAATATCCCAAACTGGAGTAGTTAGATGGATGTCGTGTTGCTTTTGGAATATCAGCAAAGAACAATCTTAGATGAGTAACTTACCTAAGACCCAATGTCTTTCTTTTTGACACAAGAAACTTTACTATCAGAGAAGTAAGAACCTGTCCAGTTACACAATTTTTATGTGTATTTCTTTGTGTTTAGATGAGGGAGAAAAGTAGAAAAAAGGTCTTAGTAGCCTACTTTTTCAAATGCTGTTTGCCTCATAGTGATTTCATTACAATGAAATATGGTTTTGATATATCATCGCTTTAAAATGAAATTGGTTCAGGAGGCGAGTAAAGGTTGCATTTATCCAGGTTACTAGGGGAATGGTGGTTTTCTTAAAGACAGTTTATTAAGAAGTAATGAGTACATAACTGGTGTGCTACACCGACGCTTTCTTTTCCAGTTTGTCATTCACCTGTCTTCCTCACTTGACTTGATGTGAGTTCTCTGTCTCATAATGTGCAAAAAGCTTATAACAAAGAAAGAATAAGCCTGTTGTGCAAAGTGGGGAAGCAAAAGAGAAAAGCATCGTAGAAGAAAATGATTTCTCAAAAGTGATATTGCAATCTATTTTTTCTTTTATAAATAGGGTTTTTAAATGAGAAAGAATGCAATGCTAAGTTTAGGAAACTATGAATGTAAAAGCATTTTAAGTCTCATTATTCATCTGTCAAAACTTTTATGGTGTCCCAACCTGAGGGAAAAGGAAATTCTCTTTGAGACAAATTGTAAAATGTAGCTATCAAAAAGTAACATATGCCTTTGGAGGTAGAGCTTTAGAAGAAAACAATTTAATAATAAAGAAAAGGGGGGATATAGACTACTATATTGGTTAGAAATGGAACAATTGACACTAAATACAACATACATACTGCATGAATATTACAATGCCACTTAAAGTAGTAAGAGAGGCAAAGTGCTACACATTGAAATATGTGGGTCTCAGAAAATCTGACTTTTATATTTTGGAGTCATAGAGAAAGTACCAGTAAATGACAATTAGGTAAGTTTTTATGGAAGATAAGAAACAAGTAACTCTTTGAGATTTTACTGATATTGAAGTTGATATATCGCATTAAAAGTGAGGAATAAAGAATAAAAAATAAATATAAAGAGTAAAAAAGTAAAGTATATGTTTTGAGGTACTTTTCACTAATTTATACTTTTATTCATTGAAGATTTTTTTTTCCTGTTGAATTCAATTACAGTGGTGTTAGTATGGAAACACCATTGATTCTATATTCTATGTATGACATAGGAGGGAAGATGTCAACTCACAGATCAATGTTTATGCTGTTAGGTGCTGGATGAAGGAATTGATGGTAGACAGGCTCTCTAAAAGTCTATGATGTCCAAGTCCCTGACCTAAGTCTCATGCTAAAATCTCTTTACCCAAAATTATCTTCCTGTGACCTCTTATGTAATAATTCCAGTTTGTTGCAATAACTCTTAAATGGAAACACCTAGAACTGAGATAATGTTGTGCATGACCAAATAGTGAAAAGTAAATTGTATTTATCAACTGATTTATATATAGAAATGAAGAAAATATACAAGAGTATTAAAGTCTGTAGGTGTTTTGATGTATTAAAAGATGTGTTTAATAGGATACTAGCTTCAAACAAGAGGGATTTCCTGAACTGATCATTGAAAATGTGCTTCCAAAAAATGTTTTCAGTTTTACATAGCCAGTGCTTAATTGTATGCTGTTGGATCTATACAAAAAGTTTGATTTCATACTTAATGAGTTTTTTCCTATAATGTAAAAATTCTCACCAAATTCTCATGTTAATATAATCATAACATATGACACAGGCTCTTTTTTTTATTTTTTAAAGATTTTATTTATTTATTTAATTTTTATTTGTATTTTTTATAAACATATATTTTTATCCCCAGGGGTACAGGTCTGTGAATCACCAGGTTTACACACTTCACAGCACTCACCAAAGCAAATATCCTCCCCAATGTCCATAATCCCACCCACTTACTCCCAAACCCCCTCCCCCCAGCAACCCTCAGTTTGTTTTGTGAGATTAAGAGTCACTTAGACACAGGCTCTTTTTGCACATTGTAGCAGAAACAAAATATGCACATTGAGTTTAACCAGTTATGTTGCAAAGGAATCATGTGCCAACTTATTTGAAATGATTTATTGATGAGTTATTTGTAGGATGAAGTGTGTTCTGAGAATGAATTCCCCAGCATAACAAAGCCAAACACCATTACTGTCATATGAGAAGTAAGAGAATCAGTAAGCAAAGATTTCCTCACCAGCAACGTTATATCCATCTTTATAAACAATTTTTAGACACCAGAATAAAGGTATCATTTATTATATAATCCCCTGATTGATTTAAAGGGTTTTTTTTTATTTTTTATAAACATATATTTTTATCCTAGGGGTACAGGTCTGTGAATCACCAGGTTTACACACTTCACAGCACTCACCAAAGCACATACCCTCCCCATGTCCATAATCCCACCCCCTTCTCCCAGCCCCCCTCCCCCAGCAACCCTCAGTTTGTTTTGTGAGATTAAGAGTCACTTATGGTTTGTCTCCCTCCCAATTCCATCTTGTTTCATTGATTCTTCTTCTACCCACTTAAGCCCCCATGTTGCATCACCACTTCCTCATATCAGGGAGATCATATGATAGTTGTCTTTCTCTGCTTGACTTATTTCGCTAAGCATGATACGCTCCAGTTCCATCCATGTTGTCGCAAATGGCAAGATTTCATTTCTTTTGATGGCTGCATAGAATTCCATTGTGTATATATACCACATCTTCTTGATCCATTCATCTGTTGATGGACATCTAGGTTCTTTTCATAGTTTGGCTATTGTGGACATTGCTGCTATAAACATTCGGGTGCACGTGCCCCTTTGGATCACTACGTTTGTATCTTTAGGGTAAATACCCGGTAGTGCAATTGCTGGGTTATAAGGCAGTTCTATTTTCAACATTTTGAGGAACCTCCATGCTGTTTTCCAGAGTGGCTGCACCAGCTTGCATTCCCACCAGCAGTGTAGGAGGGTTTCCCTTTCTCCACATCCTCGCCAGCATGTCATTTCCTGACTTGTTGATTTTAGCCATTCTGACTGGTGTGAGGTGATATCTCATTGTGGTTTTGATTTGTATTTCCCTGATGCCGAGTGATATGGAGCATTTTTTCATGTGTCTGTTGGCCATCTGGATGTCTTCTTTGCAGAAATGTCTGCTCATGTCCTCTGCTCATTTCTTGATTGGATTATTTGTTCTTTGGGTGTTGAGTTTGCTAAGTTCTTTATAGATTCTGGACACTAGTCCTTTATCTGATATGTCATTTGCAAATATCTTCTCCCATTCTGTCAGTTGTCTTTTGATTTTGTTAACTGTTTCCTTTGCTGTGCAAAAGCTTTTGATCTTGATGAAATCCCAGTAGTTCATTTTTGCCCTTGAATCCATCAAAATCCTTAAGGAGAGCACAGGCAGCAACCTCTTTGACCTCAACAGCAGCAACATCTTCCTAGGAACATCGCTTTAAAGGGTTTTTAAAACACTGGCAACATGGATAGGAACAATGTAAAATGTATTGAGATGTAGTGTTAACAGAACATACACATAAATTTGGTGTTTATCAGTTTGTTGATGAATGTGTGCCAGTCTACTTCAGGTAACTTATGTATATTTACAAAGAAAGCAAAACTTGCTATAGAAACAAATAAAAATACTATGATGCATTTGTGGTCAAGACTGAGTTATTTGGAAACATTTTTCATTGATTCTTAATTGTAAACATAACCTGCTGACTTTTAAGATTATTTATTTATAATATATTTTAGAGAGAAATGGATAGACTGCACAAGTGGGAGTAGGAGCAGAGGCTGAGGGACAAGCAGACTCCGTGCTGAGCATGGAGCTTGTTGTGGGTCTTGATCTCATGACCCTGTGATCATGACCTGAGCCAAAATCAAGGGTTGGACATTCAACCAAGTCACTCTGGTGCCCCAGCGTGTTGATTTTTTTTTTTTTTTTTAAAGAAGAGTAGTAAAGATAGAAAAGAAAGGACACATACTATGAAAATGAAAGTTTGTGATAATATTTGTTTCTAATTTCTTTCAACTGATTATAAATAATAGGCAGATTTTTCAAGAAAAAGAAAGTATTTCCTAAAGAAGGAAATAGTCTTTGAACTTTCAGTTTTTAAAACTATTAATCTTCTAAAATGTAAATATTGTGAGCACTGATGAATATAAAAAGATCTCAAAAATGTCCCAGTTTGACCAGCCCACAAGATTGTATGAAAGATACATGGAATTCTACTCAGAATAGAATTCAGACATTTTCATGACTCTTAAAGTAGCCATCTTAGTGTATTAGATACTGCCTTAAGTGGTTTGCAAAGATTACAGTACAGTCCAACCTATAAATTCTGTTTAGAGAAAATCGAGTATAAAATTCTGTGGAAAATTCTTCTTGTAAGGTGAGGTCAGATGAGGAGCATGAGAGGAATATTTCAGAATGATTATGGTGCCATGGAAAAAGGAGAAAAAGAATGTTTGAATTGTTAGAGAACTTAAAATGATCACTTAACATCTCCTTCCATCTAAATGACAAAAGATATTCTTTAAAGCCAGGCAAATTTAACCACCAGTATCAGATAAAAGATGAGAAGAATATTACCCACAGTTCAGAAAAAAAATTTTTAAGTGTCTAAATGACTCAGTGAAAATGGGATCAGATTAAGTATTGGTCTTACTTTCCAACAGTGCAGGAATAGAAAGTTCTTGCTCAGGAAATAAAAATGCCTGAGCACTGAATCCAATGATGTTAAATGTGAGTAATCCTGTCATGGACAATCAGTGAAGAAAATCAAATGACTTCAAGAACTGTGACCACACTTTATATCCTCAGATTGTGGCTTGTATCAGAATTATATTAGATTGCCCCAACTGGCAATCTGAGCTTCTGCTTCAGTTGGTCTGTGGTGGTGTGAGAACGTGTATTTGTAGCAAATTTCCAGGTGGTGGCACTACTATTGGTCTGGAAACTACACTTAAAGAGTCATTTCTCCCTTACACAAAGGAGCCAACAATGATATTTGCTTCATCTGGCAAAAATTTCAATCTAGTCATACAGAAATATAGTTGGCAACACACTCTGAAAAGAGTATGAGCTAAGGACTAGACTGCTTCTTGAACTTGAATCCCTCTCTGAATTTTACTAACTGTGACACTGGGAAAATTATTTAAGTTCTCAAGCTTTTACTATATTGAATTATTATGTGCTGAGAAAAATACTCCCTACAACTGAGGTTACAGTTATAATTGAGATAATCTTCACAAGCCTCTTAATACAATGGCCAGACCAAAATTAATAATTAATAAATAGTATTTTCATTAATAAAGGTGCCTATATTATTATTGCTTTAGAATAGAATAACCCAACTAATCTTGGTCCACAGAACAAACAGAAAAATAAACATACTATTTGGAATTTCCCAGACGATTCACAATTTCCATAGAAATCTGTTCTCATTTTCTTTGCTTGTTGTTCTGCCCTCATACAGGCCCCTTCGGGTCTTCAGCAGCAGGTGGCAAATATGGTTTATTTATTTTTTATTTTTTTTAAGATTTTATTTGTTTATTTGACAGAGAGAGATCACAAGTAGGCAGAGAGGCAGGCAGAGAGAGAGAGAGAGAGGAGGAAGCAGGCTCCCTGCTGAGCAGAGAGCCTGATGTGGGACTCAATCCCAGGATCTTGAGATCATGACCTGAGCCGAAGGCAGGGGCTTAACCCACTGAGCCACCCAGGCGCCCCGGCAAATATGGTTTAAAGAACTTCATCTAGTGGTATCCACATTTAAAACATCACATCAGGTAAAACAGAAACGTGCAAACCAATAAAGTTTCACACCATGTATTTTTTTTCCCTGCTCTCCATGAGGAACTCAAACATAAACCTTTTCATAAATAAAATTACATGGAAAGGAAACTTATCTTTTCTCTTACCTATATGCATAAAATATTTGAATACTGAAATAAAATAGTCCTCCTGACAGCCCTCTGTTTTTCATCTTTAAAGATTAGCAGTAAAAAAAAAAAAAAAAAAACACAAAAAGCAAAAAAACTGTGCAGTTCCTTGCATGTACAGCTAGGCAGCAATTGAAAGAATCACCATCACCTTAAGGATATCACTCTAAAAACCAAACTTACTTTGGGAGATCATCAGTGAATGAATTAAAACTCTGACATAAAGCACTCATTTAGCCTGTTTTTATCTGTACTTACTCAACAGTGTTCAATTCTTTGCTACTTTTTTCATCCCATTTACATAGTTTAAAACTTTAATCATTCTCTTGTCAGTATCAGCTTTCTTGCCCTATTTTGACTGAATTTATCCTTGAACTTCTAAACACTATTTAGAAAAAAGTGTATGCATAACCAAATATTGAGAACATTAGAAATTTTGGTCTGTTAATTTTGCCACCAATATTACCCAGAAATTCTATATATCCATGGATAGTCCATGCTTTAATTTAAACTTCACTACCTCTGTCCTAACTTTTATCAAATAAGAAATTCCTCAATATCTTGTCACTAAACTTGCAACCCTACCTATACATCTCTTCTTCCCTTGTATTACAATGAAATGACATATCACAAACTAAGGCTAATCCTTCCCCCCAAAATGGATCCCAATTTTTTCCTCTTTCCCAGGGACATGCATCTGTTATTTTGGCTATCCTCCGTGACTCCAAATTCCCTACTGACAGTTTGATAATATTAAACACACATCTTTCCCATCCAAAAATGAATATCCTCCGTATGTGTAAACACACACATACACGCACACACACACACACACAATCTCATGACTTCACATACTTTTGAGCTAGTGCCTTTTACTCGCCTTTTGAATTTCCTTTTTTTTTTTTTTAAGATTTTATTTATTTATTTGACAGACAGAGATCACAAGTAGGCAGAGAGGCAGGCAGAGAGAGAGAGAGAGAGAGAGGAAAGCAGGCTTCCTGCGGAGCAGGGAGCCAGATGCGGAGCTCGATCCCAGGACCCTGAGATCATGACCCAAGCCGAAGGCAGCAGCCCAAACCACTGAGCCACCCAGGCGCCCCTTGAATTTCCTTTGGAAAGGAAGATTAGAGAGATTCACGGTCTCTGACATTGATGGTAGTCCTTACCGATTTTTGCAGGCAGAAAAGGGTGATAGTTGATGGCATTTCAGGACACAGAAATGTCATAAGCAAAGGAGTCAGAAAGAAAAGGTAATAAAGTGCTTAGTGGTGGTATGATCTCATACTCTCTAAAACTGGCATTCTGCCAATGAGACATTTAACCATTTTCTATGTTCTGTACTGGAAAACATAATTAGTTTTTAGACCAACCTTCTCTTTATTCTGGGAAAGATCTGAGCAGTGAGCTTTTAGTCACCAGATACAAAGCAAATACCTACCCATTTCTTTAGGAAAAAATTCCAAAATGAAAGGTATTTCTGATTACATGTTAAATACTCTTTTATAATTAAAATTGAATGTATACCAGGTTTTTCACCACTTCACCTAATACCAGAGATGAGTCCTCATTAACATCTGGATGGCATATGATCCAGTTACTGTTTTAAAACTTGCTTCCCAGGACCATTTCTAAATCCAAATGTCTTGGGTGAGGTTTTCATAGAGCAGATGCCAAACCAAAGATTAAGGTATGAGAGGTACATTAAGGAAGTGTTCTCAGGAGAAACCAGTTGTGTGTGGGGTGGGGCTTGGGGGGATTGAATAAGGAAGGAGAGGAAACCAAGCAAGCCTGTAATTTCAAGATAGTTCCTATAGTCAGCCTGATCCTGCAAGGAGCCCTGGAGAATAAATTCTCCTTATACATCAAAGCAAAGAGCTGTGCTTTGTACTCTCCTTTTCAGTGGAGGAGTGAACATAAAACTCCTAGCACTTTTCTTTCTTTTTGTAAGAGATTGAACAGCATTTTAGGGCAAAATCTAACACTGGATACTAGTTGCTGGCCCAAATATTATTTCCATATAATAGAATCCTATATAGTAAGAAAATACCTCAAAAATGTATTCCGCTTTCTGATTCAGGTAGCAGACTGACCATACATATATGTATTCTTCCTCTTAAATTTCTACTACTATGGCAGCAAAAGAGTACATGTGACAAATTTATAATGACACAAGGCTAAAAGGATGGTCTACTGGTTAAGCAGAATTTTTTATAATTTTCTGGAATACAGCAAGCTGATAGATTTGTCATTAAGTATACATCTGAGTTGAATTCCAAAATATGTACTGAAGAAGACAAAAAGATGTGTGATTTATTCTGCCAGGTAGAAGACTAAGGATTCTTCAAGCTTAGAGTTTGTAGACAAGTTTTGGGAGAATTATTAATCAAGAACACTTCATAGGAAACCTGGTTCAATTAATTCCATTCCTACTTTGCTTATCTGCCCATAAACAAAGGCCATTTATTAGACTATTTGCATTTAATCAAAGAAGGAAAGAAAAATAAAGAAGAAAGTTTTTTTGTTGTTGTTTTTGTTTTTTAATAGATTACATTATTTGTCTTAGAAGGGCTACGTCTAAATGGGGTAGAAATGTTAAAGAAAAAAGGGGGATGTGCCTATAAGTTAAATTCCAAATTTCTATATCATCTCTTTTCTAGAGAGTCCATACATACTGTCACAAATAGCTAAATCAAGAGTTAGAGGTGGAATCACTTCAGAAATTGATTTAACAAGGTAGAACTTACCTGTTAGTAATTAGGAGAAAGAGAAAGACAGAGAGTGAAGAAGAGAATTTACTATCAATCCATAAATAGTGCATAGTGCTAAAGAATACTTCCCCAAGTGAGTATTTAAAGCCAGACAGAAAATTGTTTCTTGCTTAATGTCAGTTCCCTTGTGACTCTCTTGTGTTTCCCTATCCTTTGTGAGTCCAGTATTTACAAGGAGATGCAATTTTTAATTAAAATAAATGGAACCTGGATAAAACCCACCTACTTAATATGTTGCTTTTTCCAGGGAAACCAGTATTTTCCAAAGCAGAAGGGGACAAAAAAGGCCATTATGAAATATCTAAAAATTCTAATTATGGCCTGTTAAATGTTAACTACTCCAGAGAATTGCAAGAACAATTTTGACTATATGAAACTTTTATCTAGGATGGCTAAACACTGTCCTCAATATTCTAACAATAGCACTGTATTAAGTATATTGTTTGACATTCTGTGATGATGGAAATGTTTTATATCTGGCTTTCCAGTTGGATAGCTGCTTGCCACATATGGCTAGTGAGCACTTGAAATAAGGCTATCGTGACTAAGAACTTGAATTTTAAGAAAATGAATTAGAATTGATGTGAGGTTAAATAGCTGTATGTGACCAGTGGCTACTGTGTTGGGAAGGATAGTTTTAGAATAATAAAAACTGAATACCGATATAATTAAAATGACAACATTTGAGAATTGAAACAGTATATAGGAAGGGAAAATAAACTTATTTTTTTCCTTTAATATTATTTCTTACTTTCCAACATTAAAATTTATTATGTTTTCTGTTATAATAATATCTTATAAATAAAGCATGCATTTTCTAAACTCCTCCATGTGAGACACTTTTCACACATTATCTCTTTGATCATCTAGACAATATGTATGATTTATATTATTACTTCTAGCTCACATATAAATGTGGTTAATAACTTTAACTCTATGCAGGCTCTTTTGGAACTGGAACAGACAATGCTATCTAATGAAATATTTGGCATATGGGAATTATTCAGAAATTGGTTTTGTGAATATTCATATCACAAATGATATATGATATAATGTTTGTATTTGGAGGGTAAACATGTATAAATTTGCAATACAGTGTGTTAATGCATATTCGTCTTTTTTTGAAGGTATAGAACATACTTTTTATTTATTAATACATATCCTTCCATAGTGGAAAAAATAACAATCTGAACTTGGATCAAGATAATGAGTCTCTCTTATAGGCATTCTACGTGGTTATAGATAGGGACAGGAATACAGAAATGGGAAGTTTGAGATGAGAAGACTTTATAAATTTAAAAAGCCTCAAAAACTGCATAAGACACAGGGGAGGTACAGTGGATTGAAATAGATATTACATGTAGACATTATATAAGATATACCTAATATAGATATAGCATATAGAGAATGTATAATACATAATAGATATTGTATAATATAAATAATAGTTTGTGATACATTCTTCCATTAATTCAAAGTTTGGAACACAGTAACATGGTTTATTTGGAGCATGGACATTTTCTGGTTAGGTGCAAGCGCATCATAAAAAAAAATGTCTTTATCTCTCAATATGTGATCTTGGAATTTTTATACTGATATTGTACTGACCCTTTAACCTTATATTACTGAACTGTAATTTAAATCTGATTTGTAGCTCCTTGATATTTCAGTATATTTTTCAGCTTTGTTTTTAAGATTCTCCTTTTATTAAATATATCTGTCATAGATACTCTGTCACTGGGCATAATAGCCTCTTTATTTTAAAAATGAATCACACTGTATTATTTGCTCATATCTCGTAACATATCTCATTTCCTTTCTGCTTCTCTCTGTTTTTAGTGATTTTCAAGGCTGACAATTTAGGATAATAAGTTATTTTAGTTAAAAGCCTGTTTACTATCTTTCTTGAATCAGTGTGATTGAGGATGTCATGGATGACTTTTTCAATATGAAGTAAATTCAATACTAGTGATAGAGAGCTATGCATTGGTGTCATGCTGGAACTCTGCTGTAATTCTCTGTGCAACTCTGTATGATCACTGATGCTTTTGTTCTGTTTCCTGGATATTGCTAATGTTTATGGAACTGCACTAGATGACAGTAAATTGATCTGGATTGAAATTATTTTCACTCTTTTCTCTGCTTCTGAAAATGATGCTTATTCTTCAAAGCATGACTATGTTACTACTGCTTTTTATTCTCTCAGTATTCTATTAACATAATCATTTTCCATCTCAAACACATTATTATTGAGAATAATAACAGTTATTGAAAACAATGCCTACTATATATTAACCATCTAGTACATAGCAGAATCTACGTTAAGTACTTTGTGTATGCATGTGTATATACACATATACACATGTGTATTTCTTATATATAGAGAAATATATGTAAAAGATAATGACCCCATACTGCCTTTATATGGACCTTCGCATCCTCCATCCATAATACCTGGAAACCATTAATCCATTCTCCATTTCTATAGTTTTGGCATTTCATGAACATTTCTTATATATATGTTAAATTCACTTATAACTCAAAGTAATATTCTGTGGTAGTTTATGTAGTCTATTTCAAGTGACAAAACTAAGGTTTCAAAGAATTAGATCCCTTGCCCCATGTACATTAGTCTACAATTGGGCTAATTCTATAATTAGTAATAATAAAAATATTAAAAGAAGAACTTTATGAATAACAGAATGAGAAAACTGTTTATTTATATTATTGGTAGGCTAATACTTTAGATTGTTCCGATAAAGGCATCAAGAGCCACCTGCTTCACTATACTTTCCATGCCTTACTTGGCTTTGCTGCCAATGTTGCATGTAAGTCTATAAGTCCTATGCTATTCAACACTAGACTAGTTTCCATATACCTACTTAAGAAGATGAAAATCTTCACCTATGTATGTGGCAGTGCAAATATGGCTGGGATATGTTTAGACGGGAGTCTGTTATTAAGATAATCTAGGAAATGCTTTCTCAATTCTTATAGGAGGGTCTAGACATTTAATTAAATTTACTGATCAGAATTTTTCTCATGTTGTCATTATCACCATTAAATATTAAGCATTTTATTTTCAAATTAATGATAGATTCATATGCAGTTGTGAGAAATACCATGGATGCCCTGTACACTTTACCTACCGTCCTCTGATGATAGTATCTTGCAAAATTGTAATTGAGTATCAAAATCGGGATATTGAAAATAATATATCAAGATGCAGAATATCCCCATTATCACAAGAATGCCTCATATTGCCCTTTTATAGACACATCCATCTCCCCCTATCCTGTTCTCCCAGAAGCCACTAATTTGCTCTTCATTTCTATAATTTTTTCACTTCAAAAATGTTATATAAATGAACGCACACAGAATACAATATTCTGTAACTGGCTTTTTTTTCAATAGCATCATTATTTGGATATTTATCTAGATTGTTCTATGTACCAAGAAGATAAGGAAAATGTATTTATTCATATTTTTGCTTTTTATCTTTACTTTCTTCCTTCCTGATATTCCAAAATTTCTTTAAGTACCACATACTTTCCATTCAGAGAAAATGCCTTTGACACTCTTAGGGTAGACCTGTTGATGTCAAATTCACATAGATTCCCTTCATCTGGGAATGTCTAAAAGATATTTTTGTTAGATACAAAATTCTGGTTGACGGTTCTATTTCAACTCACAGAAAATGTTACATCACTTTCTTGAACCTCCATTTTTTTCCCTTATAGGTAAATTCAGATATCTTTCTTGCTTATTACAAAATGTTTTCTTTCTCTTTCATTGTCAGAAGTTTGGCTATAATAAAATCATCTTCCTTGGAGTTCACTTAGCTTTGTGAATGTATAAAATTCTGTTCTTTGTCCAACTTGGGAAGTTTGACTGCCTATTTCTCTCTGTACCTTTTCAGCTTCATCCTCTTCTTCCAGGACTCATATGACACAAGCATTAGATCTTTAGGTATAGCCCACAGGTCGCTGATAATGTGTTTCCTTTTTTTTTTTTTTTTTTTTTTTTTTTTTTTTTTTTTTTTTTTTTGTTTTTTTTTTTTTTTTTTTGTTTTTTTTTTTTTTTTTTTTTTTTTTTTTTTTTTTTTTTTTTTTTTTTTTTTTTTTTTTTTTTGGTGAAGTATGCTTTTTCTCTATTCACACTGTGTAATTTCTACTGTTGTCATCAAGTTCACATGTGTTTTCTTCTGTAGGAGTTTTGACTCTCCTTTCTCTTTCTCCTCACCTGTAGAATGTCTTTAATTCTGCATTTTAGCCCGAGTTGCAGGCACACATTTCCAACTGACTTACATGTGAAAGCCATATAGATACCTTAAGTATATCAAAAAATGAAACAACTCATCTAATTTGAAACATGAGCTTCATCTTCTGTTCCCTATTGAAGATAATATCACATTATTTATACTCTAAATTTCAATAGTTTTGTAGCATCTGTATGTATGGGAGGAAATGAAATGTACCCTAAGACTCACTGTCACAGAGAAGATTTCTGCTTAAATATTTCTAGTAATTTTTCATAAGAATCTTGGATTTAAAATGTTATTTATATTTAATTAAAGTTTTATCTTTACTGGATATGAAGATAGTTTGAGATTTATCTTTTGTGATCCGTTTCTATGCATAGTAAACAAATATGGAATCTGGTATTTATATATCCGGATATTTGTAATATTTCACCAGCTTTAAAAATTATTCACTTATTGTATTTATTAAAATGTTTATGTTAGAGCTATTTGATAATGAATACTACTTAAAGCTTTGAGAAAAATACAAAATTAATTTTTCCTCCATATCCTATTTATACTTTTAAAGTTCTGATTTTAGTCATGTCAATCCAAAGTGCTAATAAAAGAAAATTTCATCCCTTATGATCAGATGGTGAAGTGGGTGATTCTGTCTAGTCAAAAAACAAAAAGACATGAAAAAGGTTGAGGGTGTCATGGAGTTGTTACATGAGCTGTTCAACTGAATGCTGTATTCTGCCTCTGGCTGGTGTGGAGGAGTATGTGTCTGTGCCTCTCACAAGTTTCTGACAGAGTACTGATATTCACAAGTTCTATAACCCAATCAAGGCAACATTCACTTTTTTCAACTGTCATCACCCTGAAATTATCAGACATATGGTCCCATTTTAGCAACTCTTCAAGATATCTGTCAATCTAAATCATTTGCTAGGACACTTGGTTATAAGCAGTATGCAATTCTTGTCTCCTAATTTTCAATCAGCATTTTACCTTTCCCTTTTTGCAAAGTCCTCCACCTGTGGGATGGTTCTGAATATTAAATCCAGAGCAGTTTGTCAAAAGATGCCTAATATATTTCAGATGACCTAGCTTTTATAAATGTATCCTATCATTTACTGATGGTAGCAACTTTTATAGCTACATGCTTCATTTGGCCTTAATATGGTATTTTTCACAGAAGACAATAGAACATTCAAGCAGCTGCTGTGTGTAGCTTTGTTAAATAATCTAATTGTAAACAAGCAACTACCAAAATCCCTATGGTCATGAACTGAAGCTCAATTTTAAAACAAACTGTGTGCATGTATATATATAGTTTGAAATATCAAGGATAAAACATCCCTCTTCCTCTTCCTCTTGTCACCTGTTGACACATACACACACCACTCATAGGCATTTTACTCTATTATTTTTCTGACTCCATGTCCTATAATTTGTATGACTTGCTATTGAAGAGACTTTAATTATTAATAGTTTCAAAAACATATTATGATATCTGTTATTCTAGAGAATTCATCCAATTCCTCATCTACAAAACCAGAGTAATAAATCCTCCAGTAGATTAAATATAGCCAAAAGTTTTTCTGTACTTCTTCCCGTCCAAAGTGGAACTATTTCCACCACTTGAATCTAGGCTGCCTTTGTGTCTTTGATTAAAAGATTTTGGTGGAAGTGTCAGGTGAGTTATGGGGCTTAGCCTCAAGAGGTTTTTCAGCTTTCATCTTCAAAAGCGTGGAAAGATGCTTTGAATATAGAGGTCGATATTGCCTACTAACTTGAGTAAGAAAGCAACATGAAGGAGAAGCGAGGCAACTCTGTTAACCACCAGCACTATCCACCAGACAAGAGAGGGGCCTTGTCCGACAACTGATCCACCAGATGGATGCAACCACAGGAGTGAAGCCTGACAAAAGAGTAGGGAAATCATCCAGCCAACCCATAGAATCAGGGGGGAAAAACAGACCATTGTTGTAGTAAACCACACCCTTTAAAGGAAGTTAACTGTGTAGCAATAGTTAGATGATACCAATGCAGACATTAAAGAATAATATGAGGGCGCCTGGGTGGCTCAGTGGGTTAAGCTGCTACCTTCGGCTCAGGTCATGATCTCGGGGTCCTGGGATCGAGTCCCGCATTGGGCTCTCTGCTCAGCAGGGAGCCTGCTTCCCTCTCTCTCTCTCTGCCTGCCTCTCCGACTGCTTGTAATTTCTCTCTGTCGAGTAAATAAATAAAGTCTTTAAAAAAAAAAAAGAAAGAATAATATGAAAGATAATGCTTTCCTAATTTCTGAAGAATTTGTGGTTTACTGTCTAATTCTGAATGGAATCCAGGTAAAAGTTTCTTGCTTATAATATCTATTCCCAAAGGTATTTGAGGTCATTGGTGATTTGATTCAGTGTTACAAGTAAATATTTGATATAGCATTTATGACTTTACTCAAGTTATATTCTAAACTCATAATGAGTAGAGAATTAAGAACCTGAAAACTGGATTATGGTACTAATTCTGTCACAAATATACAAAGATAATGACTCCTTCATATATTTTCACAGGAGTTTGTTAATTTCTGAGGTAATATATGGAAATATGTTATGGAAATGTTTTAAACTGTCTCATAGAGAGTATAAAGTAAATAGATAGAGATTCATATAGATGTAAATATATACAAATAGATGTGTATTTGGGGAGTGCTCAGGCAATATTATAACAATGCAGTAATATAAAGTTCCTTTCTATTTTTCTGAAAATTAAGGAGAGTTTCACTTCATTGCCTCCTTAGAATAAAGTGTGACCATGTTATTTGTTCTAGTTAATGAAATGGGAGTATATGCTGCTTGCAGTTGAAATATTTAAGAGATAATGTAGCTCTTCATCTTTTTATTCTCCTGTGTCATTCAGAGATCTTCCAATTGTCTTATGTCTGAGTCCTTGAGCATATATATTATAAGCTAATTTCCCTTCTGGCTAGCATTAGATACGTGGTATGAGTTAAAACTAAAGTTGTTGCTTTAGGCCACTGGACTTTAGAGGTAAGTCTGGTGACTAAGTAGGTCATCTACCTGCCTGAGAGTCACTACCACCACTGTGGGAGTACATATAAATTAGCATCCTTGTATATAACTTAGTATGTTCAGAGGCACCACTTAAACATGGTTTAGTTCCAACCTTGATTTTATGTTGAAATAGTGCCATTTATTTTAATTTAGAAGCATACCCACATGGCCAAATAAATTATTTCAAATTTGCATCTCAGTGTTGTATTACATTTCATTACAAGGAAAAGCATTTTTCTTATTTTAGTATGCTTCATAGTAGTTCCTATATAGCATATTTCACTAGCATTATAAGTTATGTTTTATTTTTATCAGATAAACAGATTATGATTAGCCATATCAGCATTATAATGATCTGTAAGTTCAACTAAATTTAGAAATTTTCTGCCATTTGGACTTAAATAAATTCTTCTGGTCTTCTAAGATGTAAATTAGTTTTTGTATAAAACTGCAACATTTAAAATCACTCTCAAGATAATAGGCTGGTTTTGTTTATTTTATATAATCAACCTCTACAAGGTGTCAAGTATTAAAATATTAGTTTGAATATTTTTCAAGTCATTTCTATTTTCAAAAGCATCATAACATAAATTGGAATTTTTGCGGTCATAATAATTTCTTCCAATCTTTTGAACTTATTTTGAATTGCAAATATATTATACTATTGTATTACTGCTAAAAAGAACACCTGCAAAACAAAACAAATGCAAGGTTTCTTTCAAATAAAAGAATGAATTATGCTGAATCAACTCACCATTAGAACTTTTTATTAAATAATTTTTTGAAAAAATTTGGCTGTCATGTGAAATAAACTTTCCAAAATCTGCATCTTTTCCATGATTGGCTCTATTATGTTAAAATCACTTTTTTTTTTTTTTTTTTAATTAAAGCTAGTTTCCAGGGGTGTCTGGGTTGCTTAGTGGGTTAAGCCTCTGCCTTTGGCTCAGGTCATGATCTCAGAGGCCGGGAATCCAGCCTAGCATCAGGCTTCTGCTCAGCAGGGAGCCTGTTTCTCCCTCTCTCTGCCTGCTACTCTGCCTACTTGTGATTTCTTTCTCTCTGTCAAATAAATAAATAAAATCTTAAAGAACAAATTTCCATAGAGGAGGGCAATTAAAAGTATTTCAAATGGCATCTTATTTTCTTATTGATGATTACTAGAGGCTGAAACTTTTAGCATTATCTTTTTTTTTTCTCACAACTTAAAGAATATTCATTAGTTAACTCATCAGTGTTAGAAATTCCATAATTTTCAGTGGCTGGATTACTGTAGTTTTCTAGCCGAAGTTGTAACTTCTGCTATAATTATAATCCATTTCTGTAATACTTTTCTTTTTTCTCTAGATATTCTACCACTTGACGTTTTAAATGTCTTACTTTTTTAAAAAGATTTAATATATATTTAAAACATGTTTATAGTATTTAATTAGAGTAAATATAATGTATAATATATAGTTATAATAAATAGTTTATAATATTTTATTTATATAAATTGGAATGTTTACTAACCAAAAAGGTGTACATAAAGTTTATGTATTTATATTTTTAAGTCAGCGATACAGCATAAAGTTGTACTTCAAATTTCTGGACAAATTTGGTTTAAAAAATGAAAAATACATGATTGTGTAAGGAAGTAAATAACAGTGAACAATATTTTACATTGTTGTTGTTAATGAAATAGTTTCTGTAATATTTTCTGTTTGGTTATTACCAATGTAGAAGAAAGCTACTGAATTTTGTAAAACTACTTTGGCATCCGTGTGAAACTTTCTTCTAGGTTCTAATATTTTATGATTACTGATCATATCATAGAATCATCTAACAAAACTTATCATGAATAATTATACTTTTCCTTTCTTTTAACTGTTTTACGGTGCTTGCCAAGGTTACCAAAACTATAGTTTTATTCTGAGAGAAACCTAAAACTCACTGTTTATACCACTTTGTATACAATGGAATATAAGGTAATAATTATATGTAAAACTGAAGTATTTATAGATGATTAAGTCATGTGGTTAGGATTCTAAAATGTCAAACATATTAGGCTTCACCAATAGATATGAGCATTTAGTTCTTTCTAATATGAAAATCCAGTCGGCTATAAACTTAAACAAATTATTTGAAAATCCCAAAATGCTTGTTTTTCCACTGTTTTTGACCCCAGGCTTACTCAGAACCCTATACAAGAGTTTCTTTGTAATACAGAAGTAATTTTGGTAGTGGCATATTTCTGTCACAATATTCTCTCTGATTTGTTTTCATCTCCTGGTACCTGATATGGCTGGGTTTTGTTTTGTTTTGTTTTGTTTTTGGCTTCCCTCTTGAACCAGAATATGGAAACACTGAACTGTGTCTGGATAATTCTATGCCTCCACAATCATTAGGTCTTTATTCCAGGACCTTCTTCAATAGTTTATTATAAACTGTTGTGATTTTCTTTGAAAAACAACTTCTATGTATGTCTTAAATAGCCAACCTTACCACTGTTCTTGCCTTTTAAAATTATAGTCCTATCCCATTTATCTAATACTTAACAAGCCACCGGGTTGGCCCAAAGATGATAGGGGAGACATTTTTTGAATTTTAGTTCATTCATATGTCTAGTTGTTCATGCTGGCCATCATTGGGAGCTTAGCCAGCCATGTCAGCTGGAACATTTACACATGACCTCTTCCTATTTCTTCACTACATGGCAAATGGACCCAGGGTGAGCATCCCAAGGGACAAAGAGCCATGGGGAAGTTTTATACTATTGTATAACCCAGCCTCAGTGTCCTGCAACATCAATCTCACCATATTTTAGTTTTCAGAAGCTTGTTATTAAAGCTGGCCCACATTCAAAGAAAAGGAAATCTTGATAAAGGGTCAAGGGGTTTGTGAATATGTTTTTAAAAAGCCAGAGTAGAGATCTATTTTGAATTTCATCTATTTATTATCTATGTGTCCAATATTTTCTCAGAAAGATGTTTTGTTTTTTGATCTCCCCTATCCTTGTGCCAGGTCCTTGTGTGCACATATATATTTTTCAGTCTGGTCCAGTTAGCTCTATCATGAATTTGTTTACATAATTTATGTGATTTTGTTACTTTAATTGCACCTCTGCTGATGATTTTCATATTTTATTCTCCTTTATGCTGATGAATTTGGGCCTAATTTGGTAGCATAAAAATTGAGCTCTTATTACTCGTTTATATATTTTAGAAATGTCCTATACCTTTGGATATTCCCTTTTGGTTAATTTATCACTCCTACACAATATTGTTTTGAGTATTATTCCAAAGAAGACTGCGTCACTCATTAAGAATATGAATAACTTCATGCGTAAGAACTCCCATTCTATTACCATTGCCCTGAACAATGACATAATTTGGTGTAGAATTTGTTGGTTGTATATTTGTTTCTGAAAATTTTGATATTGCCTTCTGGCACTTAATAATATATAGGATAACCTGAGTCCTTTCCTTCCAACTAATATATACTTTACTTGTTCTTTTTTATGTTGACTTTGTTTTGTTTTTCCTACATGTTATACAATTAGTTTAAATCTATTGCTTCCTGAAATTCACTGAAGACTTTTGAATTTTATGCTTCAGTCCATCTTTAACTTTGAAAGTATTTTTACTAGGTATTTGAATATTTTCAATCTTACATTTTCCTTATTTTATTCTTCTAGATTCGCCACTAACTATTATATCTTCAAGGTATGTTATTAACTTGTGTATTTATATCATATAGCCTCTTTAAATATAGATTTTCTGGCATTTATGCCCTCTCTTTTGGTTATAACAATTCTTAATCTCAGTTGCAGAACTTTAAGAACATATGGTTCTTATTTTTCATGTGAAGAGCAGCACAGCATAGAGATTTATGGTAAATAGTTTTTGTTTGCTTCTCTATGTCCACTCTGCAACCCATGTTTGTGCCCCCAGGGAGCTGAATTTATGGAGTTTGTTGGTTCCTTTGTTCTGTGGATTTTACTCAAGTGCAGAGAGGTAATTTACTCAGTTCTGCTAATACATGATGTATATCTTCCTAATTAATACTGCTTTATGTAAAACTATGAGTTAAAAACCATTGTGCTAATGTCAAAAATGGTAAACCACTCAAAAGCTTCTCTAGTGTAAACCTGGCGATTCACAGACCTGTACCCCTGGGGATAAAAATATATGTTTATAAAAAATAAAAAAAATTTAAAAAAAAGAAAGAAATTACATTCTGATTAAATGTAAGTATTTACAAAAAAAAAAGCTTCTCTAGTAATAGATACATTTAAAAACCTACATTAAAAAAGCAGAAGTCTAATGAAAATGGTAGCATAATTTCCCACATGTTAAATAGTTAAGAAATGCATAAATGTTACAATAAAGACAGCACTTTCTATTGAAAGAGACCCAAAGTTTGCTTATGGAAGTAGGTGTGGAAGAGGTATAGATTGGTGTTATTCTAAAGTAGGAGAAAGAAAGCTATCTTAAACAGGAAAGAAAATTATAACACCAGATGTAGATGGCATGGCTTCTATTGCAGGCAATGAACTGAAATAGCTGGTAGATATGTGAGATGTTTGTACATGTTTGTTTGCATATCCCTATAATGCTCTGTTCAGCCAGGTAAAGTTTTCTGTGCTTACATAGTGTTTCTTTCAAATAACTTCTCACATAAGACAATGCAAAGTTCTTAAGCATAAATGTTTCTTGTTATCAATTGCCATTTTTTTTTAATAAGTATAGTATTTACCTGGCTCTTTCCCTGTGTAATTACATGTTGCAAGTTCTGTGTTCCTCCATTGAGTCCTCAAATCCTTTAAGGAAACATCTTCCTCCTATTATAGCAGGTGTTCTAGCTGTTTCTGGGTTATAATCATCCCTGTCATCTTGTCTCTTCTGGACTCTGATAGATAAAGTTTCATGATCATACCTTGCTAGTTCTCCCTGCCCTTTCTTACGTGTCTTTGATCAGTCCCCTCATAAACTTCTACCATTAGCAAATTTGATTGTGCCATCTGTTTTCAAAAGGAATTCTTATTGACACAGGTAATATACAGAATATAGGCAGCTCTCAATTAATATTGGTTTATTCAATAACCAGCTGTATAACTGGGCAAATTATTTAATCATTCTGAAATTCCATTTCCTCATCTTTGAGATAGAAATTATGATAGAATATACCTTATGGGATTCTTGAAACGTTTAAAAGAGATAATATTTTAAAATACTTAATGGACTATCTGACATATAGTGTGTCTTAAGCATTGACAAAATTATATAGCATACTTTCTTTATAGAATCTAATTCAAACTAAGTTCATATAAATACAGTAACAATACTGTTTGCAAAAACTTTTCATCTTAGTTTTGACAATGGTTTTGTTTGATGCTGGTAATGGACGCAATTTCTTCTCCTTGCATAATTACTGCCTAAGGACACCTACAACCATATTTCTGATCTTATATTCTTTTTTCTCAGTAATATGTGTCATCATTCACCACCTCCAGAAGTCATAAATTGAGAATCACCCCTGAGAGTACATCTAAAATTGCAAACTCTGTCAATTCTACTTTATTAATTATGTTTTAATTACACTTCTCTGCATTTGTTAGTATTTAGCCTACGGCTTCATCAGGTTAGACCTACCTTGCTAAACAGTTCCTTAACTATTCTTCTCAACAGTCTTACCAACAAAATTATTGATCACATTGTGAAAAAGAAAAATATGTACGTGAAACTGGAGTGGATAATCATTTATATATTTGTCCATTCATTCACTTGTTATTTTTATAACAGTATTCACTGAGATATAACATTGTATATGATTAAGGTATAGTTTAATGATTTGATACACACATATTCCAAAATGTTTACTAGGATGAGATTAGTTTGCTGTTATTTTTTTAAAAAGTAATTGTGTGAAGTGAAACCTTCTACAAGGAAGCATGTGATGATTTTCAGTTGCCTTCAGGATAAAATTCAAAGTTTTTTTTTTTTTTTTTAATTCAAAGTTTTAATAAGCATGGACCACAAAGCTCTTTGTCATTCAGAGCTGTCTCAGAAAATATGCATGCAAGGTCCTGTGCTTAGGATATTCTGATCCCTTACAACCCTGCCTGCCCAGCATCTGTACACATTCATTTGGTAAATATCAATTAAAAATCTCATTTTCTTAAAAAAATCTAATTTTTTAAAATACAAGTCAATTATCTTATCAGTTATTGAGTACGTTCAATGAAATACCTTCAATGAATTAATTTCTGTCTCCCCCGCAACTAATGAATTGGCATTTTAAAAAAAATCATGCCTTACTTTATCTTTTTCTTCATGTAATCTCTAGAAAAGTTTTAACTAGATTTTGCTCCATATGTTCTCTGTATCTTATTTATAGGGGAACACTAAAGGTGAAAATTTGTGCCACAGAGTCTTCTAGGTAACTGGGACTTTTTAACTAAATAGAATATAAATATCAGTCTTTGTGTCAGGTCTGTCTTGACCAGTGTGGACTTAGCATGAGAATAGAGATAAGGAGAAGTGTAAAAGGGATAGAGTTAGTGTACTTGATGGATTTGATTTAGGATGTGAAGAAAAGGGAATTATTAACAGTAAGTCCTGGATTTGTGATCTGATTATCTGAGAAGATGGCATTTATATTTTCTGAAAGGGAGAAAAATGGGATACAAACATATTGTAAATCATATCAATCCAACACTTTTTTTTTTTTTTTTTTGCTTATTTTTCATTTAGTTTATGTTTATGGCATCTGTCCTTTTTTTTCTTCATGACTCTGGAATATTTCTGACCTCTTATTTCTTATTCTGATCTACTTAGTTTTTATGTAGAGGTCCTGCTGTTTGTCATTTACCTTTAAGATCATTTATTCTCAAACTTTATGTGCATGCAAATCAGGCCAGATTCCAGATCAGTATGAGGCAGGACCTGAAACTCTTTGTTTCCTCAAGATCTGAGTTGAGACTGATACTGATTCAGGTGAGACAGATGTGTGGGAGTAATAAGGCATCAGACCAAAAGGAAGTAATTCAAATTATTGTATGCTGTGGATGTAAATCTGTAGCATTGTGTATAGTTACAGAATTATTTCTTACTGATAAAAATAATTTGAAGCAACAGATAGGAGATGAGGGGCTCTAGGGGAAATCCTGAAACTGTCTGAAATTACTCCATAAGGAAATTTTCTTTGTCTACATAGTTGTCTGCTCCCATAAGAATTGGCTGTGTCAAATGTGCTTGAAGTCCTTTTACCACACTGCATAAATCTGGCCATAAATACACATTTAGTAATAAATGAGGTACATAGGTGTGTTTGCTAACAGTTTTTACTCTATAAACAATTTATCAAAGCTCACTTTGAATGGCCATACTGAGTAAACTGTGTACAACAAACACCCCCTGCCTATCCATCAGAGGATCACACTAGGCTTGAGTCAGTATCTGTGGGCACAAAGGGGGGGGGAGAAGGAGTCAAACTAAACAATTTAGGGCAGAGAAGAATAATGGCTACTATACTCAATTAAATTAAAATTAATGATTTAATTAATTGCACATTTTATTGAAAAAATACAGCACTGCGAGGTAACATTATTTTCTTTTATTAACATATTATGTGTTTTACATGAAATATTTAATGCTTGCAATCATCTAGAGTAAATATTATTATTTTCAGCATTTTCTAATTAATTATCTTAAGATAACACAGTTTAGTAAGTAGTAGAAGCCAGAATGTAATTCAGGTATCCTTGACTCTAAATCACTTGCATCCTCTTTTTTCCTCAGATTCATATTTGTCATAATCTATAGATATGCTACATGAGAACACATAAAATGAAAAGTGATACAGAAATTAAGATATCTGGAATCTTGGTTAGCACGGCTGGGAGTCTGTAAACACTAAAACTTGTGCATTTACTTTTTCTGATTCACTACCTTCGAATCTGTCTTGTCTTCCCTATACGGATGCTGTGGAATTTAAGTAAATTATTTTTATAAAATACTTTAAATGCTATTACTAGCAAATGTATGGTTAGATTTCCTTTCCTTAGAGCATAGATTCACAGATATTAAGAAGGTGGTTATTTTATGACTGAAATCATTAGATGCCCACAAATTTAAGTTCATATATCCAAGTCTATAATTCATTCTATATAATACTAAATTGAGTGAGTTTAAGCGAATACCTTAAATCTTCATTATAAAAATGGGGGAAAACAAGAAGCTCATATTTGTGTGTTAAAATAATTCCTTAATCAGAAAATTTTGTTTATTTTTTTGTATTTTTCACCCACTTACTATAGATCATTATTAAAAATTAGTTGATTGAGGTGACATAGATAAAATTTGATATACTTTGTCACATTTTATATTTTTGTGGTTCAAATCTGGCTCAGGAGAGCTAAATCATTTAATATCCTATTTGAAAAAAGTCTTTTTTTATTTTATGACAGTGATTGACAAGTAATTTTGGTGATTTATTTTTATGAAAATTATTTGAGTATTTTAATTTTATATATACAAATGTATGTATCATCTGTTTGTATAAAAGTAAAATCATACATGTGTTCTACTTTCTAAGATATTAAAAAAGTATTTTATATTTCAGACTTTTTTTTATGCTTTTGCAAGTTACATCTGATCTGTCCATTGAAGACATAAGCTAATTAGTCTTCTCCCTTTGAATTATATTGGAACACTTCATCCTATAATTGTATATACCAAGACACTAATTATATTAGCTAAACTTCTTACTGATTATGCTTTCCTGCCCCCACCAAGATACTTATCTATATTTGTTTCTGATTTATTTTAGTGCTATTTCCTTAGATGCTCATCATTAATAGCATGATTCTCCCAACCCCACCAAAGATTCACAAAATGCTTCCAACCACCAGGGAAATTTTATTTTAATAAAATATATCTAAACCTCAGTAAAAAGATGGAATGGATTGAAACGTGTATAAAGAAAAGATACTATGTTGAAAGAAAGTAAATTCAAATTTGTGAAATTCTTCTTCTTATTCACCTCTTTTTTTGTTTTTCACTTAAAAGAGAATTCAGAGACATATATTAGCATGGAAGCTTCTTTCTTTCTGGTATAGAGTGGTTATCTTAAAGTTCAGTATATCATTCATTTACTCAACCATTTCTTCTTCTCTAAATAGTATTTGAATTCCTGTTATGTGAGGCATTGTGTGAGGAACTGGTGATGCACAAGTCTCTTAGTTCAGAATACTATAACAAAAATATGATAGGTTAGGTGAGTTAAATAGCAAACATTTGTTTCTCACATTTGTGGAAATTGGGTTGAATTTCCTATGATTCCAGTGAATCATTAGGTTCTTCGTAATGGCCCTCTTTCTGATTTATGGATGGCCAACTTCTTGGATATCCTCAATGTTAGAGTGATCTCATGTCTCTTTATTCCCTTATAAGAGCACTAATTGAACCATTGGGGCTTCATCCCTTGTGACTTCATCCAAATCCAATTACTTCCAACGTCATCACATTCAAATACTATCATGTTGGGAATTATGAATGGGGGTAGAGACACAAATATTCAATCCATAACAATGGCTAAGGAAAAAACAGGCACCTACTCTTATGAGACTTACAGATTAATGAATGAGATAGGCATTTGGCCAATATCCTCACATATGTAAACACATATACATGTGAAACTACAACTGTGGTAACTACACAAAGAAGAAGAAATTTTGATGCTCTGGAAACATGTTTAGAAAGACTCTCACATTTTCAGGGGATCACAGAAAGGTGTGTTAAAGAAATTGACCTGAAAATTTAGATCTGAAACAAAGAGGTATCTGAGAGAAATTATACGTGGTAGAAAGGAAAGGAAAGAAAAGGATTCTTAGCAGAGAATCCACTCTGACAGAGGCCTACATGAAGGAAGCAAGGGGAGAGTTAGTATAGGAGCTGAAGGAAGATAACTGAAGTTACAACAAAAGCAAATATGGAGTGAAAGCAAATGAAAACAAATTTGTTGAAGAATGTTCTGGAACATCTGTGGGATTCAGAGCAACAAGTCACTCATGTGCTTTAAGCTCTTACACATAAAAATCTGGGAGGAAAAATAAACAGATCTAAATTAAGTTATTTTAAAATTTATTTTTTTTAAATAATTAAGCTAGGTACAGGGTAGAAAACAGGCTGCAGTGAGGGAATCACTAAGAGCTCCAAAGACATGGGTGAGCAAGTTAATTGCAATAGGCAAGTTGTTGATGAAGAATTCTTGATCTTAGTGATGGACTGGATTATTCATTCACTGAATGCCTATGTCCACCATGCTGTGCTTTTAGTATATGGTAATAGGATGAGAGGAAGTACATGGAAGTAAGTCCTTCGTGGAACTTACATTCTAACAAGAGAAAACAGGTAACCAACTAATAAATAAATAAAATTAGAGTGTATATTAGGAAAACTACACTTATGGAAAAGAATAAAGGTAAAGGAAAAGAAATAAATGAAAAGAGGAGAAGTAACAATTGGGGGAAGACTATTTTAGGGGAGCCCTTTCAGATGAGATAATTTTGGAGCACAATGATAAGTTAAACTGAGAGTGCAAAACAGGCAGGGAAAGAGGCTTTAGAGAAATCAAGAAGGTGAAGTAGTTTAAAAGGGAATGTTTGAGGCTATATGAGGGCAAAATAGAAAAATGTGATACAGAACATAGGAACAGAAAACATTTGAAAGGATATATATTTGATTTATAGAAACCAAGTTTCTGTAAGTAGATTACTAGATTTACCTTGGTATCAGCTAAATGGTAAAATCTATTTTTACCACATCAGTGTTGAAATTTGTATAGCAGTTGTAATGGAGGCACACAATAATTTCTGGAAATAAAAATCAAAACAAAACAAAAAAGCAAGCAAATAAACAATAAAAGCCAAAGTGTTAGGAAGTGAGATACTGTACGATTAAGAATGTTATTTGCTCGTGACAGAGAAATTCTGTTGTCAGTCCAGACAGTCTTTAGTTTGTGGTTCATTTGACAAATTACTGAAATTCTTGGTCTTAATTTTTTCACAATGGGTCAATGGGAATAGCAATAACTACTTTATACAGTTGAGGTATAGTGTATAATCTTGAGCAACTCAAATTTTGCCAGCCTTGTTCTCCTCATTTCCATGGGAAACAGGTAGATAATCCTTTATCCCAAACCCTTAGGGCTACATATATTTTAGAATTCAATTTTATTTTGCGTGTTCCCCATGTTAGATATATAAAATGGTCCCAGCATGATCTGTAGCAGAAAACATATTTCTATCTTTTACGGAAATGTATTTTCAGACTGGTCTATAAGTTTTCCTACATCAATTCAGGTTAGTTTTGATACCTACAGAGTTGTGTGAAAAATTTAAATTTTAGGATATTTTTGTATTTCAGTATTGTGTTTAAGAAGGTACGGACCTTGGGGCACCTGGGTGGGATAATCAGTTGGGCATTCAACTCTGGATTTCAGCTTGGATCGTGGGTTGTGGGATTGAGCCCCCTGCCCAGCTCTGAAGGAGGTCTGATTGAGATTCTCTCCCTCTCCCTCTGCCCCTCCCACTCGTGCTCTCTCCCTCTCTTTTTCTTTCTTTCTCTCTCTCTCCTTCTCTCTCAAATAAATATCAAATCTTAAAAAAGAAAAGTTATGAAGCTGTAGTAAGACTTATAAAGCCTTTCTTTCTAGGACATAGCAGTCAACTGGGATAATGTATATAAAAATACAAAGTTTTAAAGAGCCAAGCAAATCTGAATTAATTGCACAGCTTTCAATTAAAGCATTGTTGTCAATAGGCTACTCTAAAATTATCATAAAGCATTTTTAATCATTTTCACATAAATAACTGTCCTTAGTCATAAATGCAAGCTATGCTGTTTAAAGGATCATTTCTTTTCTTTAGTACCTATACCCCAAATAGAGAACCAGAGACTACAGTACAGTTTAACGTGATTCTAGCAATTAGTCGATACACATTGTGTTCATGCATTTCTTCCATATTGTAGAAAAGTCTTATATCATGATGCATTTAGTCCCTATTTTATCTTTATAAACAGTAACATAAGCAGTACTAGTTCCTGTCTTTTTTTATATTGTATACAACAAGTGCTATTTTGCATCTTCAGATTTTTTAATATAGTATTGTGATACTGGAAACTAGTCATGATTGGCACATTATATCAGAACTTCTTTTTGCTCTTTCAGTTTAGTGTATTTTTATGTCCCAAGTACTGAAACCTGTAAATAACTATTTTAGTGCTCAGGCTACAGAAAAAGTGGACAGAGGAAAGTTTTCTTCATATTATTAAATTCTGTGACACATAAACATTTACAAAGCTCTTAGGAACTACTGTACGGCTACCACACTTCATTACTTTTGGGTTGATTAAATCTTTATCTCTACAAGTTGTTGTAGTGTTTACTCTCTTTTTTTTTTTTTTCCAATTCACAACAGCCTTTGACCCATAATATACTGAACTTCATAATGGCTTTATAGAGAATCAGTCAGTCTGGGACAAAACTAAAATTCAGAACTATATTCATTATATTGGTTAAGCCCAGCAGGCAATGACAAGTAAAATACAGCTGATTGATTCTGACCTTTAAAGTATTTTGTATGTAAAGTACACACATTCTACAATACCTTGTGTTTAACACTAAAACTGAATTCTAACTTTAATTAGACTGGGTATAGACTGCTATTTTTGCCTTCTATTAGGATTATTTTTCTTTTCTCTCACTTTCCTGTGTGTGTACCTAAATGTATGTGTTAGCCTTAAGTAAAGAAGAACTGAATTTTTTTTTCTGCCTTTGAGTTTTTTTTTTTACTTCTAACAAACTCCAAAACAAGTTTCTATGTTAAAGCAAAATGGGACTTGTACTTCACTGGCAAGATCAGTGAAGTCAATCTGATAGCTTAGCCATTATTACTTTCATATCTAATCTCTCAGTCTGAATCTCCATCAAATTAATAATCAATGTTAACTATTTTAATTTATGGACCCTTAGTTTCTGAAGAAAACTTAATGATCCTACTATACAGAGAAGTGTTGTGTCTTTCCTATAAAATAGTAGAAAATGATGATGAAGGAACAGTACATTTTTATTTCAAAAAAATTTAATGTTTGATATTGTTAATAATTGACACACAGTAGCATTGATGCCCTACTGATGATGATAATTCTAAAACATAATGCTTGACAATGGAAGCATATGGGTCAACTGCTTGCAGGACTGTTTCATCTTCCAAGCTGTGATACATCAGAAAACAGTTGTGGATGTTTTTTCTTCTGTAATTTTATGGATAGAGATAACTACAAATCAATTTATTTTAAAGGCAAGAATTAATTGCCCAAAAATGTTGTCAATTTTTACCCAGTCAGTCTTAATAAAATCAGATAATTCAATTATCAAGTGTTACTCTACATAGAATAATCCTTCTGATAATTTGCTGATGTTTCTTTGAGGTTCTGTAAGATATGTCAGTGACCATCAAAGTTAAATACAACCCTAACTTCTTACCTTTACAGAGGTAGTCATTTAAATATAATATTTGATAGTATTTTTAAAGGAAGTTATAAGTTCATGCACTCAGTTTCTTCTTGTCACTCTCATGTCTTAGCTGAAATAAAATTTAAGGCATTATGCCTGTTATGGGCAGAACTGCATATCCTCCAAATTTTGTATGTTGAAGCCCTCACCTCTAGTACTTCAGAATGTGACCATATTTAAAGACAGAATCCTTGCAAGAACAATGAAGTTAAAATGAAGACATTAGCGTGGTCCTTAATTCAATATGACTGGTGGTGTTATAAGAAGAGGACACAGACAATGATGGAGGGAGGAGGATGTAAAGATATAGGGAGAAATTGACCATCTTTAAACCAAAGAGAGAATCCTGAGATAAATCTTCCTTATGGTCTTCAAAAGGAACCAAGCCTGCTGACATTGATTTTAGATTTCTAAAAATTCCCTCCAAAACTGTGAGGAAATAAATTTCTGTTGTTTAAGGAACCTGGTCTGTGGTACTTTGTCATGGCAGCCCTAGATAACTAAGACAATGGACTTTGCATTTGATGTGGCTATTGAATTAAATTTCTCCATTCCTAAGCATAGCAAAAGATATAGCTGGCAATAGGCAGTCAGTTAAAGCCAACAATTTCCAGAAATAATAAAGGAGATTAATATGTTAGGTAATACCATAGGTGCAGAAGGAAAATGACCAGAAGTGGAAACCATTTATTTCCCTTTAGGCAGCTAGGATGTATTGCTTTTTAATTTTTGCTGTTACATGTTTAATGAATACGCATTATTATTGAGTGCTTAAAATTGGAAAGGCAGCATGATTTAGTGGATAGGCTGATCACCTAAGTTTTCTAACTACATTTACTCCTGACTCACTATGGTGACCTAGTACAAGTCACTTTATCATCATTACCATTATATTATTATCATTATATTTTTATGACTCAGATGACTCTGGTTTGAACTCATTATACTAGTATGTTCCTCAGTGGCTTAGCACATTGCAATAACCTATTATTAGAATAGGAATATCCTGGTAATATTATATGTATTTTTAAATGCTGATGCTAGATTGAACAGTATTATAAATGTTCAGTTTCTTTTTTTTAATTTATTTTTTATTTTCAGCATAACAGTATTGATTATTTTTGCACCACACCCAGTGCTCCATGCAATCCATGCCCTCTATAATACCCACCACCTGGTACCCCGACCTCCCACCCCCCTGCCCCTTCAAAACCCTCAGATTGTTTTTCAGAGTCCATAGTCTCTCATGGTTGACCTCCGCTTCCAATTTCCCCCAACTCCCTTCTCCTCTGTATCTCCCCATGTCCTCCATGTTATTTGTTATGCTCCACAAATAAGTGAAACCATATGATAATTGACTCTTACAGATAGTCAATCATGTGTTTAGAATTATTAATATTTGCTCTGATTTTTTTTTTGTTTTCTGTTCTTGCTTAAATATATATTACTTAACAGTATTTTTTTTTTCTAAAGATTTTACTTATTTGACAAAAAGAGAGAGAGATCACAAGTAGACAGAGCAGCAGGCAGAGAGAGTGGGGGAAGCAGGCTCCCTGTTGAGCAGAGAGCCCAATGTGGGGCTTGATCCCAGGACCCTGAAATGTGACCTGAGCCAAAGGCAGAGACTTAACCCACTGAGCCATCCAGGTACCCCTATTACTTAACAGTTCTAATCATGTAATACTAATTCTAAGAAAAGTTCATTATTTTTTTCTATTTTGCAAAGGGGATTATTGATATAAATATTATATTTCAATTATATTGGTATAACATTAACTAGGGAACTAGATACTTATTTTACTATAATTATTTCTTAACTAGTTTTATGTTTGATGCGTACATTTTAAGAATAATGTCTTTCAATTATCTTACATTTGACACTAATTTTCCCTATTGTTATTTTACTATATTTATTAGCAATTACTTTCTTAAACATATATATATATATATATATATATATATATATATGGATATTTAAGAAATATATATATGTAAGTTCTTTCATTTATTTATACAAACAAAATTGAGGAATGCTTGCAGCTATTTAACTGCATTTTTTATATATGATTTTAGGCACTAAACTAGAGTTAGTTTTTTAAACTTTTTATTTTGAGATATGTATAAAGTCACATGTAGTTATTAGCAATAAAACAGAGCTGCCTAATTATCATGACATAGTTTCCCACAGTGCTCCCATCTTGCAAAACTGTGGCAGAAATATCACAGGCAGGATATTTTCATTGATACTGTCAGGATATAGACATTTCCATCACCAGGAGGATTCCTCATGTTTTCCTTCAATAGTCATACCCACTGCCCTACCACCCCAACTCCCCTTAATTTTCCCTTAACCTCTCAGAGTCACTAATTTTTTGTTCTGGAGAACAGATTTAGCTCTGTAGAACATTAATCTGTTTTCCATAATTTTGTCATTGAGTAATGAATATTATATAAATGGAATCATACATTATGTACCATTTGTAGGATTTTTTTTCTCAGCATAATTCTCAAGAGGTTCTTCAGACAAATTGCTGCATGTTTCAATAGTGTGTTCCTTTTTATTGCTGGGTTGTATTTCAAGATATATACATACCACAGTTTCTTTAGCCATTTGCCTACTAAAGGACACATAAGCTGTTTTGATGTTTTGGTTTCTGAAAATAAAGTTGCCATAAAAATTGGCATACAGGTTTTTGAATGAACCTAAGTTGTCACTTTTCTGGGATAAATTTCCAGGAATGGAATTGTTGGATCATATGATGGTTGCATGCCAAATTTTTCCAGAATGGCTTAAGTCTCTCATGTTTCCATCAGCAATATATGAATGATTCAGTCTCTTCACGTCATTGACAGCATATGCCTTATTTTATTTTTTACCTATTATTATAAATGTATAGTGACATCTCATTGTGATTTTACTTTGCATTTTCCTGATGGCTAATTATGTTGAACATCTTTTCCTGTGCCTATATTCCATCTGTATATCTTCTTCTGTGAAATATTTCTTCATGTCATTTTTTCTTATTACAGTTAAGAAAAGACTCTTGAGATTTGCCCTCATGACAAATTTTTCAGTGTATAGTACAAAATTGTTAGCTATAAGCAAAATGTTCTGCAGAGATTTTATCTTACATAACTGAAATTTTATACCCATTTTATTCTTTTACACTCTTACATATGCGTATCCAGTTTTCCCAACACCATATGTTGAAGAGACTTTTTACCCTGTTGTATATTCCTGATACCCTTGCGGAAGATGAGTTGACCAAATTTGCTTTGGTTTATTTCTGGCCTTTCTATTCTTTTCCATGTCTGTAGGTCTGTCTTTATGCCAGTAACATACTGTTTTAATTACTATAGTTTCATAATACGCTTTGAAATTATGAATGTGGAGCCTTTAGCTTTGTTCTCTCTCAAGATTAGTTTTGACTACTGAGGGTTTCTATATAAATTTTAGGATTGTTCTATTTCTGTATGACTGACTGTGGTTGTAATAGGGATTTCATTGGATATGTAGATCACTTAAAAATTTTTTTAAAGATTTTATTTATTTATTTGACAGAGAGAGAGCACAAGCAAGGGGAGTGGCAGGCAGAGGGAGCAGTTGGCACAGAACAGTGAGAAGCAGGCTCCCCACTAAGTAGAGAGCCCAACATGGGGTTCAGTCTCAGGACCCTGAGATCATAACCTGACCCGAGGCAGACACTTAAATCAACTGAGCCACCCAGCTGCCCCTAGACATTTTAACAATATTAATTCTTCTGATCTGTGAACACAGGATTTTTTTTATATTTATTTGTGTCTTCTTTAATTGCTTTCATCAATGTCATGTAGTTTCACCTCTTTGATTGAATTTATTGCTAAGGATTTATTCTTTTTGTCATTATTGTAAATGGGATTCTCTTCTTAATTTCCTTTTCAAGTTGTTCATTATTACTGTATAGAATTACAACTGATTTTTGCATGTTGATTTTAGATCTTAAAACTTTACTAAATTGGTTTATTAATCTAACCATTATTTTATGTGAAAATTTTAAGGTTTTCTACATATCAGATCAGATCATTTGTGAACAGAGATAGTTTTACTTCTTCCTTTCTAACTTGGATTCTTTTTCTTCATGTCACTTTTAATTGGATTGTTAAATTATTATTTGTTGAGTTTTGAGAGTTCTGTATGTAATCTAAATACTAGTCTTTTGTTATCCATGTGGTTTGCAAATTTTTTTTCATCAGGTAGTTTCTACTTTCATTCTCTTCAAAGTTTCTTTCTTGGAGCAAACATTTTAAATTAAAATAGGAGATCTTGCTGTTTTTTTGTATGACAGGTAACTTTTACTTGAAACCTGGACATTTTTTATTATGTTACAAGTCTCTGGGTTTTACAGAAATCTCTTTTAATTGGATTTTTCTTTCTGACACTGCTTTTGCTAGGAAAAGATTGAGTTCCCTCTCTCCTCAATACCAAATAGGAGTACTACATAGTTCCCTTGGCTTCCACTGACACCCAGATTTGGGGAGTTTCCTCATTCCTATTGGAGCAGAGATGGGAATTTTCAATTCTTATTGTGTCTCCATAATGCTATTGTGCTCTTGACTCTGAATTAGACTTCTGACATTAGCACTTGGGAGTGGAAGTGTTACCCCATTACTTCAGGATGGGCTTGAAAGTTCAGGCTTTCCATGTCATCTCCACTAATACTACCTAAGAAGAAGGTAATTTGATACTACCAGACAGGAATGAAAATCTCAATTTTCTACTTGCCTCTGTGGCCTTATCTATATCACTCCGGCAATAGAGTTAGGTACATTTTCACAGCCTCTTAAGGTTGGAAGTCAGCTTCCCCAGTTTGCCTTTGCTGATGTGGGTGGGGTTGTGATCATTCTCCCCCCGTTCCTGAGGTGTTTGCTTTGAACAGACTGTTACATCTAAGAATATTACTTTCTTGTCAAGTTGCATTTTTGCTGGTCTTTTTCTTGAGAGAGGAGGCTTTGGTCAGATCATTCTTGAATGTGCCTATTGGTGTTGTTTCCATCATTTTAGGCACTAAGTCTTTGATACATGATGCAAAAAGAAGACCCAGGGTAGTAAGCACTGTATATTCTTGGGTTGCAAGTTTCCTCAATGCTACTATTCTAAGAGTCTTCTTAAATTGTTTTATATAAAATATCCAGCATTTTTAGTTGTAGTTAGCAGAAGGTATAGGAGCAAAGTAGGCCCACTTCATTCTTTCAGACTGGAATTTAAGTTATATTTTAAGACACTTTTTGAGAGACACATTATTATTTTCTATATCACATTTGTAGGAATATTTCTAGCAGTTTCAACTAAAATAAAGGAAAGCATCTTTATCATTGTTTTGTATATAATTTTATATAAATTTAAAACCAAATAAAAATGAATGGTATCTCTTGATTTGACATTCTGGAGGGAGAGAGAGATACATTCAAGATATATATTCAAGATATGCTTGCCTTGAAGCAAGAATAGAGATTAAGAAATAGAGATATAACAGACCATGCATTAGGCTATATTTGAAAAACCAACCCATTGAGCTAACCTATTAAAAGAGCAATAGTACACATTTAAATGCTTGAAAGTGAAATATTCTAGAAAAGAGGTCAGTCTGGAGAGTTAATTACTATTATATTTAATGTCAACTTGAAATTCATTCAAACGTAAAAACGTCAATATCTGAGAGCTTGCTCAGATATGTGAAAATGCAATTGGAATAAATTAATTACAAAATATGGAAAATGTTTTGCTAGCTGTGAAATGATAGAGGATAGAAAATACCTTCAGGAGTTTTGAACTTTACAAAGATCTTCATTTGGCTATATGTCCCTTTCTTTTCTCCTCTTTCACCATTTCTTTAGTAAAAGATATATACAAGGGCATAAAAATATTAACTTCGTTTTTTGGAGGATTGCCCAAAATAGGAAAAGAAGATGCACATTGCTTTTTAAATCAATCTTTGAAATAGTCATTGAAATAGTCAAAATACAGAATATTTCATCAGTACCTGCATTCCCCATTTATAGCCATATCTCTTTCTTCTTACCTGCCTTCTCCTTAAACTTGAGAACCCACTAATCTGTTATCCATGTCTATAGCTGTATTATTTTAAGAATATTGTATAAGTGGAGTCATACTGTACATAAAATTTTAGGTTTAGTTTTTACTCAGCATACTTCTCTAGAGATTTATGCAGGTTTTTTTCTCTTAAAAGTACTTCTGTATTTATTGCTGAATTGGATTCTATGATTTAGATATATCAGAATTATTTATTCACATGTTAAAGAATATCTGGGTGGTATCCAGGTTTTGTTATTATGAATAAAGTTGGTATACACATTCATATATAGGTTTTGGTATGCATGTATATTTTCATTTTTCTGAAATTAATTCCCAGGAAAGAAATTTGCTGGTTGTATGGAAGTTTCTTTTCTTTTCTTTTCTTTTCTTTTCTTTTCCTTTCTTTTCTTTTCTTTTCTTTTCCATTTTATTTTATTTTATTTCTTTCCAGTGTTCCAGCATTTTTTGGGATGTATCAAAGTTTCTTATTTACATGTTACTACTTACTTATCAGAACAGATAAAGATAAATAAAAAAAATAGTGACAACACCAAATGCTGATGAAGATGTAGAGAAACTGGATCATTCATACATTGCTGATGAGATCAGTCAACTGACACAAGCCACTGAAAAACAGTTTCATAGTTCTTTCAAAACCTACCAAACCTCAAATCAATTTTAAATCCCATTTGTGGGGGACAGGCCCCCAGGTTTCTGTAATTGTGGAGTTAAAGCAGTCATATAGATTAATAGTTTCTGTAATTTTCCTTATATTTTTTTTAACTTCTTTTCAATGTAACACTATTCAATGTTTTTGCACCACACACAGTGCTCCATGTAGTATGTGCCCTACCTAATACCCGCCACCTGGTTCCCCCAACATCCCACCCCCAGGTCCCTTCAAAACCCTCAGGTTGTTTTTCAGAGTCCATAGTCTCTCATAGATCACTTCCCCTTCCAATTTCCCTCAACTCCCTTCTCCTCTCCATCTCCCCATGTCCTCCATGTTGTTATTTGTAATTTTCCTTATTCTTTGTATATACAAGTAAAGTTTTTAAGTAAACTCCAGTACACACATATGTATATATAAGTATTATATATACCCTGCTGTACCAATATAAAATGTACATTGAAATATATAGAAAAAATTTTTTAAATACATATAAATAATTGTAAAACAAAGGTTAAAATTATGATTAAATATTTGTTTGGTTTTATGAAATTCCAGTGGTACCCAACATAGCTTTCAGTGCACGTCCCAACTGTGGAGATAGCCAGCTTAGAGTCATGTACCATGAGAGCTAAAGCAGAAAATCAATGCATGATCATATCTGAAGACCAGGACTTACATATCTAGGTATTTCTTTCTTGGTCTTTAGTCCAGTTGGCTTCTATTATGGGAGATTAAAAAAATCTCAAAAATTGGAAGTCGATTCTTTTATGGAGTTTGGAGAAATTGCAATTTTCTGTAAAAGTCTGAGTCTTCAGCTGTAGCTATAATCAACTACCATATAATTTATGGAATGTCTCCTGACATTTTATAGTAGGTCCAGCATAAATAAAATTATATATTATTATATATAATAATAATATAGATATATAATATTATTATATAATATTATATATAATGTTATAGCTATATAATATTATAGCTATATTTAGGTGAATTCCCTGCCCTAAGTGATTTCCTAATATATTACTTTTTTTAATTATTTTTTTAAAATTTTTTATAAACATATATTTTTATCCCCAGGGGTACAGGTCTGTGAATCACCAGGTTTACACACTTCACAGCATTCACCAA
>NC_081571.1:36121258-36134974 GCF_022355385.1 Mustela nigripes
AGAGGCACAGAATCTATACTCAGAAAACTATAAAGTACTCATGAAAGAAATTGAGGAAGACACAAAGAAATGGAAAAATGTTCCATGCTCCTGGATTGTAAGAATAAATATTGTGAAAATGTCTATGCTATCTAAAGCAATCTACACATTTAATGCAATTCCTTTCAAAGTACCATCCATCTTTTTCAAATAAATGGAACAAATAATTCTAAAATTTATATGGAACCAGAGATTTTTTTTTAATTGATGCCACAAGCACCTATAAAATCTTTAAAAGGAGCTAATTCCTTTATTTTGGGGGGGAAAAATCAAAGTGCCTTTGCCTAATAGACACGATGAGTTGGTACTTCCATAGGATCATAATAAGCAAAAAGTTTTTGAAATGGATATGATTTTTTTTGTGATGATCTCCAAGCATATTAGAGAAATCAGAAATAAGTTTCATATTTAAGAAAGCCCAAATTAGTGTGTCTACTATTTCTTCACATATTTGGAAAAGAACAAATCAGTACTAGAGATCCCTGCCCTGGTTAGAAAATCTTTAAACTAAATTGTCCCTGAGGCCATCCTGGGAATAGAATTGAAACATTGTTTTATTTTTCACTATGAATATAAGATCTATATTAAAATTATTAAATGTGTCACATCCTTCTGGCATGGTTAGAGATATGGGAATATTTGCTGAGTACTAAAGTTATCCAAGGAATGCTCGTAATTCAAATAAGTTTACATGAGCACACATAATTAAAAGATTCCCACTTTAATAGGATATGTCAAGGGATTTATTACAAATATAGATTTTTGTGCTTAGTAATATTAAATTTAGGAATAAAAAAATAGCCTTCAAGATAATTGTTATTTATATGATGACTCAGTACTAAGACTTTAGTTTCTCTTAAATAAGAGCAATGGGTGCAAATATAATCCTGATTAAAAGATCAGCTGGATACCAGCTATACTGGAAAAAGGAACTGAACCACTATCTTACAACATATATAAGAATAAACTTAAAATTGATTTAAAAATCTCATGTAAGACCTGAACATGTAAAAGTCCTGGAAGAAAAAAAAACAGGTGGTGAGCTATTTAACATTGGTCTTAAAGATGATTTCTCAGATTTGATGCTAAAAACAAATGTAACAGCAGCAAAAATAAAGAAGCATGATTACATAAAAACAACAGAAAAACAAAAACAAAAACAAAATATCTTGCAAAGGAGCAAAGGATACCATCAACAACAACAAAAAAGGCAGCTATGTAATGGAAGAAAATAGTTGCCAATCACTTCTGCAATAAAGGCTTGATATCCAAAATGTTTAAGGAATCCCAATAACTCAATAATAAAAACAGAAATAACAATTGAAAAATGGACAACATACTTGAGTAGATATTTTTCCAAACAAAACATATAAATAGATAGCTGGTACATTGACAGGTGCTCAACGCTGGTCACCTGGGTGGCTCAGTCAGTTAAGCACCTACCTTAGACTCATGTTGTGATCCTGGGGTCCTGGGATGGATCCCTGTGTTGGGCTCCCTGCTCAGCAAGGGGCCTGCTTCTCACTTTCTTCCCCAGTTATTCTTTCTGTCACTCTCTCTGTCTCTCTTTCTCAATTAAATAAATAAGCTCTTTAAAAAAAAAAAAAGTGCACATCACTAATCATCAGGGAAATGCAAGTCAAAACTACAATGAAATATCACTTTATACCTTTTAGAACGCCTCTTATCAAAAGGACAGGAGGGTACCTAGGTGGCTTAGTCAGTTAAGTGTCCTTTTCTTGATTTTGGCTCTGGTTATGATCTCAGGGTCACGATCTCTGGGTTGTGAGATTGAGCCTGGCATCCAGCTCTACACATAGTTGGGAGTCTGCTTCTCTGCTTCTCCCTCTCCATCTGACCCTCCCCATGCTCGCATGCACATGCTCTCTCTCTCTCTCAACTCAATCAACCAGTCAATCAATCTTACAAAAAAGGATAAGAGATAATAAATGCTGATGAGGATGTGGAGAAAAGGAAATCCTTGTACGTTGTTGGAGATTATATAAAAGTAGTATAGTCATTATGGAAAACAATATGGAGGTTTCTCAAGAAACTAAAAATAGAATTGCCGTATGATATGGAAATCCCCCTTTTGGGGATATATCCAAAGGAACAAAATTGTTGTCTTGAAAGATATCTGCACTCCCATGTTCAGTGAAGTTTTATTTATTTATTTACAATAGCCAAGACATGTAAACAACCTGTTTCCTTTGACAGATGAATGGGTAAAGAATATGTGGTAGATACATATACAGTGGAATATAATTCACCTATAAAAAGACAGAAATCCTGCCATTTACAACAGTGTGGATGAAACTAGAGGGCCCTTTGCTAGGTGACATAAGCCAGACAGACAAAGACAAATACTGCATTCTGTCACGAATAGGTGGAATCTTAAACGAATAAAAACAAACAAAAAAGTCATATAACAGAGAGTAGTAGAATGGTGGTTGCCAACATCTGAGGGTTGGGAATTAAGAAGAGCCTGGTAAAAGGATACAAATTTTAAGTTGTAAAATGAATAACTTTTGAGGATCTAATGTATAACACAATGATGATAGTTGATAATAATGTATTGTATAATTGAAATTTGCTAATAGATTAGAACTTAAGTTCTCACCAAATCAATAAATAGGATTATGAAATTATTAACTTGATTTTGAAATCCCTTCATAGTATATATGTAGATCAAAAAAATCACATGGAACACTTTAAATATATTATAATTTTATTTTTCAATTATACCTTGGTAAAGTTGAAAAAAGAAATAAAAGAGTGTACCATTTTGGTGAGTGTGGTGAGTGATTCATGTGTGGGGCCAGGGAAATAAATGAAGTTTAAAAAAATATTAAAAATCCATCAAATGTAATAAAACCCATATTTGTGAACTTTTTAAAAATAGACAAAGCTTAGGAGAGCACTTGTACATTTAATGTTTTTGGAAGGGAAGCCCAAGAGAAACAATTAATGGAGATGTTTTTCTATAATAACTAATAACTGCTATTCAACAACATATACAAATATATATGAGATATATATGTAATTTGATATGTATATAAATATCTATATATTATATATGGTTACAAATTTGTGGATATTTATCTATCTCCCAGCATAACCCAAAGGGAAGACAGGTTTTCATGGGTAAAGTAGGATTTTGATTAGCAATTAAGAAAAAGAAGTTATGACAGAAATGGAAACACCAGACAGTATTTAGGAGACATAGTAGTTAAATTTCAGTGTATAACCCTGACAACATTTATATCTTTCATTAAGGTAGCTAATGATTCTATTATAGGTGATGTGAATGCAATCAAGTGAGAGAATTTAAAAAGTTAACAGTAACCAGCCAAGTTCTTGATACTCATTAGGTTAGCTAAAATCTTTTTGTTATCAAATATAAGGTTACTGAGAATGATATAAGTATTTGATTAGGAAAATCCAATAGTGTTATTTTGCATCTCTCTTGCCACATCATGACATTGACAGTCGGTGACCCCTTTATGCCTGGAAATAGTGTTATTAGTACCTTAAAATATAATTAGATTCAAGGAACAATTCTAGAATTCTAGAAAACCCAGAGACAATTCAGAAGGCTCATGCTTAAGAATCTATTCCTTGAGAACCACTCCTATTACCAAAATCTGCACCAGGTTTCTCCAAAGAAACAATATGCTCACATATTATTAGCTGCTACTCTAGCATTATTGGTAAATTATGTATATGTCAGAGGGTGGGAAGTAAATCTCTCAAATATTCTTAGACCTTCAGTTCCAATGAAATTTCTAGAAGTTCAGCGGTACACTTCCAAGGTAAAAAGTTGTAACATCTGTTTTCTAATACAGGCAATAAAGAGGCACACTGCCCAGTGAGCCTCTTGGATTTTTGCAAGCAACATATTCTCCTTCAGATTTACTAATCCAGGCCATTTACTAAGCGACCAAAAAGCTCCTAATTTTGTATGATGTTCACAACATGCAGTCCTGAGGAAATGAACCAAGGACAGCATCATTCACAGAGGCAGAAATGTTAGGTCTCAGTAAAAGGAGGAGGAGGAACTTATTTAGTTAGGCTGGATGAAGGAACAGAGGTTTAGGGGAGATGTACATGGTGTGTATGGAAGGGTGAAGAGCAGGGATTTGAAACAGTAAAGTCCAGATGAATTAGGGAAAAATGATCTAGAAGAGAGAGGTGGTTGAAGTTCAAGGGATGAATTTCAGGGTAAAACCACTATTGACAAGGATAAGAGAAGCAGCTGACCAAGAAATACAATAAAATTTTGAAGTCTGCTCCGAGATTCCAGATTATAAATTTTTATAATTTCCAGAAAGCTTGTGTTTCCTGTGGCAGTTTCATCTAAGGGATGAAATCAATTGTTTTAATAACTAGAAGGACTTTTTAAAGTGGCAAAAGAATACACCATTTCTGTAAGAGTATTTTAGAAATGAAGGTGCTATCAAAAGTTTTCTCTGAATTTCAGAGTACATAAATCAATAATTATAAAAAGACATGAGCAATAACATAGTAGGACCAATTTGGAATATACCATTTTAATTGTCTGTCATAATATATTCTTGATTGTTAACCTGTAATGAATGCTCTTATGTTATTGGCTGTAGGGATTACACACCTCTTTTTGAGGAACCCGGAGACTAAAAAGATGTTGTGACCTATTCTAAATTATGTCCTCTAGGTTGGAAAAGGAATGTAAAAAGGAGAATCTCCACTATTTTGCCCCAGCCTAGCTCAAGCTTAATTTAATTCAGGGATATATAATTTCATGTCTTGATGACATAGGATACAAGCTATTTTTAAAACATGTTATATAAACCATATTTAGAAGTATTTTCAAGTCAGAAAATACTGACCCAAGGAGTTAGTACTATTTATTTTCTTTCGTTCCTAAATCCTAAAATTAACAAGTAAATGATTGAGGCAGAAAAACACATTAATTTGGTAAAAAAATAAAATTCAGAAATAAATGATCCTATATAGCTATGCATTTTTGCTTGAAGTGTGTAAGGTGAACTTTATTGATGTGAATTTTTGTTTATTTTCCTCATGGAAAGATATTTAAGTCACTTAGTAAATTCCATTCCTCATTATTAAGTTATGACAATTAAGATTGTCCTAACAAAATATTCACACAGCAGAAAGTTACTATTTATTATACGTAAGATCCGAAGAAACAAATGCAAATAGATTAAAGAGATAAATCCATCTGGTAAGAAACAGGAGATGTTTGAAACTTCATATTTTCAGAGGCTATTGAATTTCACTCTCATGATCAAAGAGAGATTCATCTTATGTGCACCAGAGGCAGATTCATGAAAGTAGCTGGGTGAAAAAGAAGAGATTCCTTAGACATAGGGATACTGCTTTGTTTAAAATCGTATCTGCAGTAACACAGCCCTTTAGTGATTATTTGAATCTAATACTAGAATCTACCCAGGAGCATGAAATTTTTATAAATCATACTTCAGTCTTGTGGAACCTGTAAGGTCTGGTTTTTTAATGGGTATTTCCTACGAAATGTAGCTATTTATGAAATATACCTCTATAGAAAGCCCAAGGGTAGTCAATTACTCACCAACCTGTAATAAGAAATGAAAAAATATTAATTTTTAATAAGGTAAATATGTAAGAAATGTGTTAACAATACATATTGTGTGTTAATATATCACTTGTTCTTTCCCTTACATGCATATAGGTGGAGCAACCTTTAATAACAAATACTAACTACATAGAGTATTTTAAAAATTATAAATTTTATCATATTTACCCAACCAAAAAAAAAACAGATATCTAGAATTCTCTGAAGTTTTCACATAAGTCTTGTAACACAAGACCTCTAAATATATAGGTGGTTATTTAAATTTACATCACTTATAAAATGTTCATTTCTAATTTCCTAACTTTAACACAACACTTGCTTTCTTGACACTACTCAGATTAGATAAAAGTAGAAGTGAATCTAAGGGTCTAGTTTTCTGGGGATCACCATCTCTTACAGAGATAGCTGTAAAAATGGAATGCAGCACAGCTGATGATGGGAAATTGAAGGAACATTTTCATAAGGCTCCATATAGGGCTCTTTTGAAATTAGAGATTGCCACCTCCTAAATCTGTATCTCTGTGTATAATAACACATCAGTCCTAGTATAGAGTCACTTGTAATAAGGAGATTGTCCTAGCCAAACATATAATTTAATGTACTAATTTCAAGTACACTAATTTGGATTATGATTATTTCTTAAATGCTTACATTGAAGATTATGTTTAAAACATATATTTCCTACATACACATTTGCTGTAGTACAGGACAAATATACCATTTTAAGGGAATTAAATACCCTTAACTCTCTCGGGTACTACAATAGAGCACACATCTACTCGTGAGTAATGGGTATATGATCACTTCCACTTTAAGAGCTATTAAAATTCTGTGTATAAAATTATTATTAAACTCTTTTGAATAATTATCTAAGCATGAAATTACTGAGTCCCTTTGAAATTTTCTATAAATCAAATAAACTAGGAAAATTCCATTATAGAAAAATTTTTAAGAGACACAAGAACTTTAGCCAACTACTCTTCATGTTGGTAGGGTGCAAAACGTGACTTAAATAACATTATGAATTAGGGGTTATTTTGGCAGTAGGAAAAATGAAAAGATTGAAAACAATGGAGATGAGAAGGCTGGCTATATTCTATTGCCAGTAACTATGTAAATAATCCAGTTTCATTATGTCAAGAATGTGGAACACTTAAAGCCGGGAAGAAGACCTGGATAATAACACAAAGTGATTTATTTCCATAAGTCTTAAGGATTGGCTATAAATAGTGTTCTGAGATAACCAAAGATAATCTTTCCAAGTGGAAATATTTCCCATCCATAGTCTGTTTTTCTACTTTCTTTCCTTCAGCTCGTTCCACTTTCAGTTATTCCAGTTGTTAAAAACACTTTTGCACTTCCAAGTACTTCATGTATTTATAATTTTCTGGCTGAGAACGAGTGCGTGAAAAAGCAGGCCGAAAGTATTAAGTTAAACACTATGGAATTACCATATTGATAAGTCAAAAGAGTAGAGTATTGGCAATTTCGTTTGTTTTAATATAATATAATCGTATAAGATTTGTATACTTTGAACTGAGTCATTATGCCTAGTTTTCAATTCCAAGTGACAAAAATGCATTCCATCCTGATGATATGACTAATCTAAGGCCACAAAATAAATGAGCATGCATAAATATAAATTTTAATAAGAAAAGTTCAGTGGAACATAATGTTAATGTTAAGGTAATTAATCTCTTTAGAAATAATTTAGACAATGTATTTTGGCTTATGATATGGTTTCTGAGTGTAGGGTGTATATGGAGTGAGAGTACATACTGAAGATATTTATATATCTGAAAATATAATTAATGTAAGAACTACTCATTTGAAACATGTGATTAGTAAAAAGCAAATATAATGCCCTTCCTAGTATACCTCAAATCACATAATATAGATGTGACACCAAATTTCTTAATTTCTTCAATTGTACTAGTTTTCATGTTGAAGAAAGTACACTTATTTATACAACTGATATTTGTTTCTGATACCTATGAGCAAATAACTCCATTAGGGACTTTGGATAGAAAATGTATATACTCTGTCCCTAGTTCTTTAATGTCTAATAGTGTGTGTGGTTTTTCTCAGGATTCTGAACTAGTATAAACTGCTTACTTCCTGTGTCAGAATTATTCGAACCAAAGACAGAAATCATACAAATAAGGATAAACTCAACTAAAGTCTAGGAGATAAATGTTTCTTTGAGATATGACTGAGAGAGTTTCTTCAGACTAGGTAAGTATGAATGTGAGAAAATGATACAGTAAAGAAACTACTCATTTTGCTCTTATTTCTCTCCTAACTTGTTTTAGGATATTCAGAACCTGTCCTTTTAAGTGATATCTTAATTTTCTGTTTTTAGAACATAGGATTAAAATCAGGACAATTCATAGAAGTCTGGTTAAAATGAGAAGCTGAAAAAAAAATATGTGAATTGACTAGTTTGCAAGGTCGTTTTCTACCTCTATCCCTCTCTACACACAAGGCTGAGGAACTTATTTGGGGACTGTTGTTCTTACACTTGGATTATACATTAGACTCATTTAGATTTTCTTTTTTAATTTCACATAGAGTTACATACCAGACCAACTAAATCAGAATATCTGAAGGAGATACAGTCATCTTTATTTTTTCAGTCTCCTCATAATTAAAAGGAAAACAAAGAAACAAAAAATAAAACTTCCTCATATAGTTTCATAGTCATTGAAGGTTTGAGACACACTGATAAAAAGTACCTCTTCCTGATGTTGTTTCTCTGAAGAATGAGAGTAAATCCTCCTCCAAGAAGTTATTTTATGGTATGCAGAAGGATAAATATTGTTCTTTCATGCCTGGACCCCTCACCTCCAGGAATTATTTTCACTAGGTTCTATTTTTGTAGCCATAGGACTAATACATACTATAATATATCCTTTGTTCTCTAATTCTTAACTGCAAGAAACAGGACCTTATAAACAAATCAGTAAGCTATCTCAGGAATACCTTTATTTCAAAAAGAATCAACAAGTTGGATTAAACAAACACATGTTCTGATACTTTTGAAGAACAATATCATCATCATTAAACTTTATACTTTAAATACATTAAAAATGATATATGTACTATACTATGCTATATGAGCCAAAAAAAAATGAAGATCCTAAATACATATGGTAAATAAAAGAGCTAAAATTTAAAAAAAAAATAAAGAAAAAAACACACAGTAGATAGGGTAATTAGAGAATTTTACCCATGAGAAGTAAATTTGAAAACTGAAATATCCAACTGAAAAATGTTTCCAGAAGTACCAAGGGAGGATAAGTTAATAAAAAGTATACAAGAAAAATGAACAGAAATAAGAAATAATGTAGAAGTGTTAATACCAGATGATAGAATGAATGAAAATTCAAAAAATTTAGGCTAAAAATATGATTGGATGATACTATTGTGTCCTAGAATAAATAAAAAACAAGTAAAATTAAAAAAAATAAAATAAAAATTTAAAAAAAAGAGGAGAGAAAAGGAGCATTTCATACCTAGACACCTACAGTAAAATTTTAAAATATAGATGACAAAACTAAAATTATAAAATCTTACAGGAGAAAAGAGTGTGTCCATTAAAGTAAATAAAACCCAAAATGTCATGAGTTTTTTTTTGTGACAATATTAACCAAATGAAGGTAAAATTTATCTATAGAGGGGAGATAGAAATTTTAATAGAACTGTCATTCAAATATGAGGTTATATTAAAAATATTCTCAGACATATATGTTTTAGAACATCTGACATGTAGATAAATATTGAAAAACAGTTTTGGATAGAATATATAAGAAAAGTAATAGATGAAATAGATATTGCAAGAGACATTTGAAGTAAATTGATCAAATAGTTTTTAAACATTTGCTGTGATATTAAAAATAGCTGAGATCATAGGAAAAAGACAATAACTCAGAAAAAATTTCTAAGTATCAATCTATGTCAGTGTGGGGAGAGAACAAAGGGTGTGAGGGTATGCTTAATTTCTTGTCAGAGTAGAATTAGAATTAGTAAATTATGGAAAAACAATGGAAACTACCTAGTACAGTTAAAAATGTACATACCCAGATCTAGCAATTTCTTATCTGATGTAAGCCCTAAAAAAAATGTGCATATGTTCACTAGGAAGCTTGTATAAGTATGATTTTATAAATGCTGTTCCCAACAGCAAAACACAAGAAAGAATGCAAGTGATAGATTATATAAATATATCTCATTTCATTCATACAACTGAAAATAATAAAGCTGCAAAAATAAATGAAAAACACTGCACTTGACAGTATAGAAAAGTCTCAATAATAAAATATAGAAAATTGAAAACAAATTGCAAGATAATAAGTTTAATACAATTTAACTTCAAAAACAACCGAATCTAAATAATACATATTTATAGAGACATAAATATAAGTGGTAATGTGAGAGATAAAATCAAGGGAATGGTAAACACATTGTTGGTAAAGGGTTACCACTGAGGGATGAGGAAGCCATGCTCCTTCCTACATACAGAAGGAACTTCTGGCAATAATGATGAAAGTCTATTTCTTGGAATGAGTGGTATTTATTAAGTTGAATAATTATGTTGCATATATTTAAATCAACTTAACAAAATATGTGGGAAGATAGGCTTTGGAAATGCATTCAAAAGAACAGGATAAGTGGGAACGATTTTTTAAAAATTTCTACCTATTCCTTCCCCTGAAGTTATATTCAATAGACAGTAATTAAAGTTACTTTTCCATTTATAAGATGTAAGCTATGTTCATTCAGACTCTCAGTCATTTCACTGAATTAGTGTGACTTATTAACACAAAAAAGCATGACTTTTTTACACAATTCTGAGTCTGAAAGTTGGGACTCAAAACTGGAGATGTGCTGCTTGGGGCACATTCACAGGTTTACAAGTTTCTCTTGGAGGGCAATCAATGATTTTGTACGAACTGGCTGGGAAAGTCCCAATCAGCAAGTTGATCTAAAATATCAACTCTAGGGATGCCTGGGTGGCTCAGAGGGCTAAGCCTCTGCCTTCGGCTCAGGTCATGATCTCAGGGTCTTGGGATCGAGCCCTGCATCGGGCTTTCTGCTCAGCGGGGAGCCTGCTTCCTCCTCTCTCTCTGCCTGCTTCTCTGCCTACTTGTGGTCTCTGTCTGTCAAATAAGTAAATAAAATCTTAAAAAATAATAATAATAAAAAAATTAAAAAATTAAAAAAAATATCAACTCTATCTTAGGAAATTTTCTCCAAGCCAAATTGCTAGATACTTTACTTTCTTTACTTCTGCATAAACTTATTTTCCTCCTATTAATTGCCTGGGAAAGACAAACATTGGTTTCCTAGATTTTGGAAAAGTGTTCTCTCTTTTTTTCACATAATTGCCTAGGATGCTTCTTAAGGGTAAAATAACATAAAATCAGTATAAAACCACCTCTTAATGTTCAAAGATTTTTTTAAATCAAAGTATATATGAATATTTCCTTTCAAAACTATTGGCAAAATGTTAAGATCATCAAGGATCATTAAATTAATCCTTAATATTGAATAAATTATATAGAATTAATAAGATTTGAAATTTTTATATCACTCAAAATGTTTTATTTAGATATCACTATACTAATTCTACTCCTATAGAGATAAGATACTGTTACTTTTAATTTAAAATGATACTTCATTGGAAGGATTCTATTTAAATGTAATTTAGAGGTTGATTATGCTTATAATATGAGCTTTAACTTATAATTGAGATTTAACTGACTTCATAAAAGACTACACACATGGGTGGGGAGGCATGGGTATCTATTTAGTTTAAGCTCAAATTCTAGAGATGTTAGAAATGGAAAAAGCTTTCTAGCGTACATAGCCTCTAGTGGAGCAATCGCATTTAGAGGAAGCATATCATCTGACTATAGTTCAATAAGTTGAAAAACATTTATGTTGGAGTGGAAGTAAAAGGAGTGTGTGTGTGTGTGTGTGTGTGTGTGTGTGTGTGTATGGTGACAATGATGAAGGAATAGCAATGTTCATCATCCATAGATTACTAAATTTTCTATTAAAAATACCTAGAAATCATCAATTAATAAATAGAATGTAAATGACATGAGAGAATGTTAAGTTATTGTAAGTATTTATTTTACCTTTGATTTATATCAAGTAATAAAAGTGTGGAATGAAAGAATACAGTACTCCAAATATTCTCTCCTCCATAAAAGGAACAAGAACAATGGCAAACATGTCGTAATCAGTAGTTTTAGAATTCTGGAAATTAAAGTGTTGCTGAAATCGGGGAACATTTATTAAGAAAACCCACTGAATCTCTGTAAGAAAAACAAGGTTTTTGGTGTTTTTACCTTGCCTATTCCATCCCTTCACCCCCAGTTAAATAATTGAAATTCAACAGCAATCATGGTGAAAACCATCAGCCTTCTTGCCACTGACAGGGAAGCATAAGTTAAAGCTTCTTCAAACCCCCAGTTTCATAGAATCGTCATTAACAGACCTATTGACTGGTTTCCTGAAAGACCTCACTTCTGTTAGTTTTTATTTGACTACCTTAGATCTTGCCTATTACCCAATGGCATTTGTTGGAAATAATTAGAGGCGCTTGATTCAGAACCACTAAATGCCTGATATGGCAGATAACAATTTAGCAAACAATAGGTTAATCAAAAAGCTTAAAAGGAAATACCAGATAATGAGATATTCATCATGCTCTGTCAAAACTCTGAAATACTCATGGGAATCTAGAAGGCCATGAACATTCATAGCACTGTGTTCAGAACCAGGGCTGTGCTCCTGCTTAGGAAAACCTGAAAAGTTCTTAAATAATTATCTCTGAAGGACCCTGAGTCTCTGTGCAATCAGGGAGTAAATCTAAGGCAGAGTTTTAAATTTCCTAGCTGAATGCTGAAGGTATCCCTCAACGAACATATTAAGATCTCAGTTTTCAGAGACATGGAGGTACCATTTAATGTAATCGCTTCCCATCACTAACTGACAACTAATCTGAGCAGACTTTAGTGACATACATGACATAGAATACAGACTTCAGAAAATTAGTTCATATAGTAAATAAACAAAGATAGCAGAGAAACAACAAAAAAATCCTATCCAGAGTATATAATCTGATCTCCAGAGGTACCACATTATATTATTTAAAATGTACAGCTTTGAAGGGATTGGGGGGGGAACAGCAAAAAAACAAAATATATATGAGGACAAAAATTTTAAAAGTCAATACAAATCCTCAAAGAAGTCCAGGCATTGGATTTATTATACAAAGACATTAAATCACCTGTCTTAAATATGTTCAAAGAAGCAAAGGAAATCAAATCTAGAGAAATAAAAGAAGTATGAAAATATGTCTCTCTAGGGGATATCAGTAAATCGATAGACACTAAAGAAAGAAACCAAACTGAAATTATGTAGCTGTAAAGTACAATAAATGACTTGAGAAATGTAATAGAATCTCAACAACAAATGAGTAGGCAGGAAATAAGATACGCAAATATCAAAATAAAGGTTATTTGAGATTTTCCAATCTGAGGAAGAAGGAAAAAACAAGTGAAGAGAAAAGATCCTTGAGACCTGTGGGAAATGAAGTAACACACCAATCTAAACAAACTGAGAGTCCCAAGGGTAGGAAATAGAAAAAGAGGCAGAAAGAATATTTGAAGAAACAATGGTCAAATATTCCCAATTTTAATGAGATATATTAATTTATACTTCCAAATATCTCAATGAATTCTAGGATAGACTCAAAAAGATCCACACTTAGATATATCATAATCAAATTGTCAAAAGACTGCTTTAGGTAGCATAGACATTTTCACAATATTTATTCTTCCAATCCAGGAGCATGGAACATTTTTCCATTTCTTTGTGTCTTCCTCAATTTCTTTCATGAGTACTTTATAGTTTTCTGAGTATAGATCCTGTGTCTCTTTGGTTAGGTTTATTCCTAGGTATCTTATGGTTTTGGATGCAATTGTAAATGGGATTGACTCCTTAATATCTCTTTCTTCTGTCTTGCTGTTGGTGTAGAGAAATGCAACTGA
>NC_081571.1:36135074-36147571 GCF_022355385.1 Mustela nigripes
AATTTCTTTCATGAGTACTTTATAGTTTTCTGAGTATAGATTCTGTGTCTCTTTGGTTAGGTTTATTCCTAGGTATCTTATGGTTTTGGATGCAATTGTAAATGGGATTGACTCCTTAATATCTCTTTCTTCTGTCTTGCTGTTGGTGTAGAGAAATGCAACTGACTTCTGTGCATTGATTTTATATCCTGACACTTTACTGAATTCCTGTATAAGTTCTAGCAGTTTTGGAGTGGAGTCTTTTGGGTTTTCCACATATAGTATCATATCATCTGCGAAGAGTGATAATTTGACTTCTTCTTTGCCGATTTGGATGCCTTTAATTTCCTTTTGTTGTCTGATTGCTGAGGCTAGGACCTCTAGTACGATGTTGAATAGCAGTGGTGATAATGGACATCCCTGCCGTGTTCCTGACCTTAGCGGAAAAGCTTTCAGTTTTTCTCCATTGAGAATGATATTTGCGGTGGGTTTTTCATAGATGGCTTTGATGATATTGAGGTATGTGCCCTCTATCCCTACACTTTGAAGAGTTTTGATCAGGAAGGGATGTTGTACTTTGTCAAATGCTTTTTCAGCATCTATTGAGAGTATCATATGGTTCTTGTTCTTTCTTTTATTGATGTGTTGTATCACATTGACTGATTTGCGGATGTTGAACCAACCTTGCAGCCCTGGAATAAATCCCACTTGGTCGTGGTGAATAATCTTTTTAATGTACTGTTGAATCCTATTGGCTAGTATTTTGTTGAGTATTTTTGCATCTGTGTTCATCAAGGATATCGGTCTATAGCTCTCTTTTTTGGTGGGATCCTTGTCTGGTTTTGGGATCAAGGTGATGCTGGCCTCATAAAATGAGTTTGGAAGTTTTCCTTCCATTTCTATTTTTTGGAACAGTTTCAGGAGAATAGGAATTAGTTCTTCTTTAAATGTTTGGTAGAATTCCCCCGGGAAGCCGTCTGGCCCTGGGCTTTTGTTTGTTTGGAGATTTTTAATGACTGTTTCAATCTCCTTACTGGTTATGGGTCTGTTCAGGCTTTCTATTTCTTCCTGGTTCAGTTGTGGTAGTTTATATGTTTCTAGGAATGCATCCATTTCTTCCAGATTGTCAAATTTATTGCCGTAGAGTTGCTCATAGTATGTTCTTATAATAGTTTGTATTTCTTTGGTGTTAGTTGTGATCTCTCCTCTTTCATTCATGATTTTATTTATTTGGGTCCTTTCTCTTTTCTTTTTGATAAGTCGGGCCAGGGGTTTATCAATTTTATTAATTCTTTCAAAGAACCAGCTCCTAGTTTCGTTGATTTGTTCTATTGTTTTTTTGGTTTCTATTTCATTGATTTCTGCTCTGATCTTTATGATTTCTCTTCTCCTGCTTGGTTTAGGGTTTCTTTCTTGTTCTTTCTCCAGCTCCTTTAGGTGTAGGGTTAGGTTGTGTACCTGAGACCTTTCTTGTTTCTTGAGAAAGGCTTGTACCGCTATATATTTTCCTCTCAGGACTGCCTTTGTTGTGTCCCACAGATTTTGAACCGTTGTATTTTCATTATCATTTGTTTCCATGATTTTTTTCAATTCTTCTTTAATTTCCCGGTTGACCCATTCATTCTTTAGAAGGATACTGTTTAGTCTCCATGTATTTCGGTTCTTTCCAAACTTCCTTTTGTGGTTGAGTTCTAGCTTTAGAGCATTGTGGTCTGAAAATATGCAGGGAATGATCCCAATCTTTTGATACCGGTTGAGTCCTGATTTAGGACCGAGGATGTGATCTATTCTGGAGAATGTTCCATGTGCACTAGAGAAGAATGTGTATTCTGTTGCTTTGGGATGAAATATTCTGAATATATCTGTGATGTCCATCTGGTCCAGTGTGTCATTTAAGGCCTTTATTTCCTTGCTGATCTTTTGCTTGGATGACCTGTCCATTTCAGTGAGGGGAGTGTTAAAGTCCCCTACTATTATTGTATTATTGTTGATGTGTTTCTTTGATTTTGTTATTAATTGGTTTATATAGTTGGCTGCTCCCACATTGGGGGCATAGATATTTAAAATTGTTAAATCTTCTTGTTGGACAGACCTTTTGAGTATGATATAGTGTCCTTCCTCATCTCTTATTATAGTCTTTGGCTTAAAATCTAATTGATCTGATATAAGGATTGCCACTCCTGCTTTCTTCTGATGTCCATTAGCATGGTAAATTCTTTTCCACCCCCTCACTTTAAATCTTGAGGTGTCTTCGGGCTTAAAATACATTTAATGCAATTCCTATCAAAGTACCATCCATCTTTTTCAAAGAAATGGAACAAATAATTCTAAAATTTATATGGAACCAGAAAAGACCTCGAATAGCCAAAGGGATATTGAAAAAGAAAGCCAACGTTGGTGGCATCACAATTCCGGACTTCAAGCTCTATTACAAAGCTGTCATCATCAAGACAGCATGGTACTGGCACAAAAACAGACACATAGATCAATGGAACCGAATAGAGAGCCCAGAAATAGACCCTCAAATCTATGGTCAACTAATCTTCGACAAAGCAGGAAAGAATGTCCAATGGAAAAAAGACAGCCTTTTCAATAAATGGTGCTGGGAAAATTGGACAGCCACATGCAGAAAAATGAAATTGGACCATTTCCTTACACCACACACAAAAATAGACTCAAAATGGATGAAGGACCTCAATGTACGAAAGGAATCCATCAAAATCCTTGAGGAGAACACGGGCAGCAACCTCTTCGACCTCTGCCGCAGCAACATCTTCCTAGGAACAACGCAAAAGGCAAGGGAAGTAAGGGCAAAAATGAACTACTGGGATTTCATCAAGATCAAAAGCTTTTGCACAGCAAAGGAAACAGTTAACAAAATCAAAAGACAACTGACAGAATGGGAGAAGATATTTGCAAACGACATATCAGATAAAGGACTAGTGTCCAGAATCTATAAAGAACTTAGCAAACTCAACACCCAAAGAACAAATAAACCAATCAAGGAATGGGCAGAAGACATGAACAGACATTTCTGCAAAGAAGACATCCTGATGGCCAACAGACACATGAAAAAGTGCTCCATATCACTCGGCATCAGGGAAATACAAATCAAAACCACAATGAGATATCACCTCACACCAGTCAGAATGGCTAAAATCAACAAGTCAGGAAATGACAGATGCTGGCGAGGATGCGGAGAAAGGGGAACCCTCCTACACTGTTGGTGGGAATGCAAGCTGGTGCAGCCACTCTGGAAAACAGCATGGAGGTTCCTCAAAATGTTGAAAATAGAACTGCCCTATGACCCAGCAATTGCACTATTGGGTATTTACCCTAAAGATACAAATGTAGTGATCCAAAGGGACACATGCACCCGAATGTTTATAGCAGCAATGTCCACAATAGCCAAACTATGGAAAGAACCTAGATGTCCATCAACAGATGAATGGATCAAGAAGATGTGGTATATATACACAATGGAATACTATGCAGCCATCAAAAGAAATGAAATCTTGCCATTTGCAACAACGTGGATGGAACTAGAGCGTATCATGCTTAGCGAAATAAGTCAAGCAGAGAAAGACAACTATCATATGATCTCCCTGATATGAGGAAGTGGTGATGCAACATGGAGGCTTAAGTGGGTAGAAGAAGAATAAATGAAACAAGATGGGATTGGGAGGGAGACAAACCATAAGTGACTCTTAATCTCACAAAACAAACTGAGGGTTGCCGGGGGGTGGGGGTTTGGGAGAAGGGGGTGGGATTATGGACATTGGGGAGGGTATGTGATTTGGTGAGTGCTGTGAATTGTGTAAACCTGGTGATTCACAGACCTGTACCCCTGGGGATAAAAATATATGTTTATAAAAAATAAAAAATTAGGGGCACCTGGGTGGCTCAGTGAGTTAAAGCCTCTGCCTTCAGCTCAGGTCAAGATCCCAGGGTCCTGGGATCGAGCCCCACATCAGGCTCTCTGCTCAGCGGGAAGCCTGCTTCCTCCTTTCTCTGCCTGCTTCTCTGCCTGCTTGTGATCTCCGTCTGTCAAATAAATAAATAAAATCTTTAAAAAAAAAAAATAAATAAAAAAAATAAAAAATTAAAAAACAAAAATTGTCAAAAGACAATCTTGAAAGCAGCAAGAAAGAAACAAATTATGTACAAAAGAGTCTAAGAATGATTAACATATATTATCTCATCAAAAAATATGGAAGCAGAAAACAGGAGGCTGATATATATTCAAAGGACTGAAAAAAAGAACCAAGAATTGTATATCTAGCAAAACTATTCCTTAAAAATGGAATTCCTGGAGCGCCTGGATGGCTCAGTGGGTTAAAGCCTCTGCCTTCGGTGCCTCATATTGGGCTTTCTGCTCAGCAGGGAGCCTGCCTCCTCCTCCTCTCTCTTTCTGCCTGCCTCTCTGCCTACTTGTGACCTCTGTTCACCAAATAAATAAATAAAATATTTTTAAAAAATGGAATTCCTTCTTTTATATGGCTGAAAATATTCCATGTTATAAATATACCACATTTTGCTATAAATAATGTAAATGTCCCATGGACATTTAGGTATACATTTTTTTTTAAATGTATTTATTTGACAGAGATCACAGGCAGGCAGGCAGAGAGAGAGAGGAGGAAGCAGGCTCCCCGCCGAGCAGGGAGCCCGATGTGGGACTCGATCCCAGGACCCTGAGATCGTGACCTGAGCCAAAGGTAGAGGCCTTAACCCACTGAGCCACCCAGGTGCCCCTAGGTATACATTTTTGTGTGGATAAATGTTTTCCTATCTTTTGAGGGTATAACTATGAGTATAATTAATGGGTTTATGATAATTCTATGTTTTTTTGTGAAACTACAAAACTGTTTTTTAAGTAGATGAAAAATTTTACATTTCCACCATTAGTGTATGATGATTCCAGTTTTCCACATACTTATTAATATTTGTTATTTTCTTTTTTATTGTAACCAATCGGATAGGTATGAAGTGGTGTCTCATAGTTTTCACTTGAATTTTCCTATTGACTGATGATATAGAACGTTTCTTCACATAATTACTGGTCATTTGTGTCTACCTTGAACCTTGAACAGCACAGTCTTGATTCATACATCTTTGTAGTAAGTTTTGAAATGGGAATCGCATGCTACAAAATGCCTGAATCTTGTGAACTCTATGCTAAGTGAAAGAATTCAGAAATAAAAGGCCACATATTGCATAATTTTATTCACATTAAATGTCCAGAATAGCCAACTCTATACCAATAGAAAGTAAATTAGTAGTTTTCAAGAGAAGATGTGGAGAAAAAGAACAGGGTGTAACTGTTAGTGATTGTGTGATAATAAAATCACTCTGGAAATAGGGTGATGATTGCAAAATTTTGCAAAAATCCCCCCCCCAAAACACTGGTTTGCATGCTTTAAAAGGATCAGGTCAATATTGTATTATATGAATTACATCTCAATAAAAAAAGGAAAAAGAACTTGTGACTGCTTAAAGAGAATGGACTCTTTTGAAGTGCCTTTATCCAATAAGCTATTTAAATGGAATGTTAAGGAACACCGAGTAGCTGTTAGTTAATTGTCTGGCTTTGGCTCAAGTCATGACCCCAGGATCCTGGGATCTATTCCCCTGTCCTCTTCCTCTGCTGCTCTCTCACTCACTCTCTTTGTCAAATGAGTAAATAAAATCTTAAATAAATAAATAAATAAAATATTAAATGACCTACACTCTGAGAGGCAATGGCATTCTTTGCAGTAAAATAAATTAATGGTGATAAGCATTTATATCCAATGATAATACCTGTAATTAACCATTGCTTAACATCCTTTTTAGTTGTGGTGGAAGGAGAAAAGTTATATATATATATATATATATGCTTATACTATATACACACACACGTAAAAAAAATATATATATATAATATACTTATGTAGATATAAGTATATTTGCCAACAATGAAAGACCAATAAAATACTAAACATATAAATGTATATATTTATATTTATATTTGCAATCAATGAAAGACCAATAAAATACTAAATTACCCCCAGAAAAAATACAGCTTGTCTAAATACCAAACTCCGGCATTCTTTTTCAGTTTTCCTTTGATTTTGCCTTTTTAAATATCATATTTGTTAACACTCCGAAAATAATGATTAGAATTTCCAGGAGAGTATAACAGGGAGTTAGTTATATTTAAGGTAATTCAATGAGCTAATTTGAACGTGTAAAAATTCTTACATATATGATCAAATTCCTTCAAATAGTGCTTAAGTATTTTGTAGTCTCTATTTTTTATAGTCTCTAACAGTAAAATATTTAAAATTACAAAATGAACAGAGATGATAAATGATCTTTAAGCTTTTTCTTAAGGGTTACCCAATGTATTATTTGATAGATGGAAAGAGTATACAATATGATTAGAATTAAATTAGTCCTTAGATAAAAATTTCAGACATTAATTTGAGCTTTTAATAAGTGAAAAAATAGCTTAAGAAATAGTATACCTAGTATAAGATATAATTAAAATAAATTTCAAAAATTCCTAATAAAAATAGTGAAAATCCTAGTTTGAGGCATAGTTCACATCTACTAGGTAGCATTGTATACTCCAATATGTACTCCATAAGTAGTAAATTAGGTATAATTTGTAATAAAACACCAGCAGATAAAACTTTACATTTTTGGAAAATGGAAGAGAGACCTTAAATAACACCACAGGGACTATAATTTGCCCATTCTCTAGAGGAAACTCCTGGCTCTGAAGAGAGTCCACTGGCCAAGAATAGACTGGGAAGTGAGTCTCAGTTGCAGCCAGAAAACATGAGCAACTTTAAGTTTTTACCAGCTCACCCCCTATTTGTGGGGTAGTGTTACAGTGATTATTTAATTATATAAAATGCCATTTGTTTCTACAATACTTAAATCTGTGCAAGCAGTACAAAAATAAAATCTTTGGTGTGAATTTTTTCGTTGGCTTTTCCTATCCAAGTACTTCAAGAATCCTTAAAGTACTATGATGACTATGTCCCTAGCATTTTAAATGTTATCTTCAAGAAGAATAAAAATGAAGTTTTTTTTTTTTTTTTTAAAGATTTTATTTATTTATTTGACAGACAGAGATCACAAGTAGGCAGAGAGGCCGGTAGAAAGAGAGAGAGGAGGAAGCAGGCTCTCCGCAGAGCGGACAGCCCGATGCGGGGCTCGATCCCAGGACCGTGGGATCATGACCTGAGCCAAAGGCAGAGGCTTTAACCCACTGAGCCACCCAGGCGCCCCTGAAGTTTTTTTATTATTGTGAATTTAAACTGAATTTCTTTCGGTTACAAATGGTTTGTTTAGAGCCAGTTATGTGAGGGGAAAAAGTAGTTTGAGGACACAGCTTACATGTACTTCAGTTTACTTGGTTAGAATTAATGATTTTGATTCTATGGTAATGATATCTTTCCTTATTCCATAGTTCTTTCTCTCCAGAACACCCATTCGTGGTATCATTAATAAACTGGGATAGAAATTTTACTAAAGTATGGTTAGTTAGTTTTCTACCTATTAATTAAACTTATTAAATAAGTTTCACTTAACAACACTCATTCTTCACACTAGTTAATACCATTTCCATTTTTTCTATTTTGATTGTGGAATGTAAAATTCCTCCTTTTTTGAAGCCTCTTGGATTTGCCTTTGAAGAATACATGAAGTGATTGGACAGTTAGTCCAAAGCAAACCAAAAACAAACAAAATAAACTTAAAAGTGTATGTAAAAGCAAGCTAATGAGCTTGCTTGAGTTTCCATTTTATCAGTGGCCATAAGCATAGAGAATTCTCAGGAAAGAGGGTCAGAGAAAACCTGACCACTGAGAAGATATCCACTAGGAAATGTATCTGATAATTTAATATAAAATGTTGCATTAAAGAATTAAGTAAACAGTATATGGAAAGTGATTCAGAGTATTAGTTCTTTTTTAAAAAAAATTTTTAAATTTATTTTCAGCATAACAGTATTCATTGTTTTTGTACCAGACCCAGTGCTTCATGCAATCCATGCCCTCTCTAATACCCACCACCTGGTTCCCCTAACATCCCAACCCCCACCACTTCAAACACCTCAGATTGTTTTTCAGAGTCCATAGTCTCTCATGGTTCACCTCCTCTTCCAATTTCCCTCAACTCCCTTCTCTCCATCTCCCCTTGTCCTCCATGCTATTTGTTATGGTCCACAAATAAGTGAAACCATATAATAATTGACTCTCTCTGCTTGACTTATTTCACTCAGCATAATCTCTTCCAGTCCTGTCCATGTTGATACAAAAGTTGGGTATTCATTCTTTCTGATGGAGGCATAATACTCCATAGTGTATATGGACCACATCTTCCTTATCCATTTGACCGTTGAAGGGCATCTTGGTTCTTTCCACAGTTTGGCGACTGTGGCCATTGCTGCTATAAACATTGGGGTACAGATTAGTTCTTGATCGTTGTTGTTCATATTGTCTCAGTTATCACCCTTGAATTCAGCAAGAGGTGTAATTTCATTCCTGAGTAAAAATTTTAGCATTGCTGCTACTTCATTGATTTGGTGTTTGTTGTTATTGTTGTTGTTGTTTTACTTCAAGCATTCTCATTCTGGGGGGGTATAAAAAGCTTAGATGTCAGTTTTTCATAGATGAGGCCTGAATTCTAATGACTTGAAATTCTTTGATCTGACAATCTGGCTAGTTTAATTTACTAATCAGCTTAATTTTGTTATTTCAGGAACTGAAAAATAGTAGATTTGTGTGAACCATTTTAAGTGGTAGATATTAGAAATCTAAATTAAATTATAATATATATTTGGAATTAAAAATATTTGATAATGGATTTTAGCTTGAGCAATTCTACATAATCACAATTTAGCTTCTGCTTTCTATATACTTAAATGTATCCATACTTGCACAACTATAAATTAGTACATTTGCATTATGATGGATACTTCAATCAAATAGCATATGATAGTAAAACACTAGTAACATACAAAATAAGTGAAATAAAATAAAATAGTTTTTGGTATAATATTCTACACATCCATCAATTATCTATGGGAGCCATATTGGAACTGAAATGTAATATATAGCAATATCAGTATAAATTCTTTTCTAAAGATTTTGTTTATTTATTTGAGAGAGAGAATGAACAAGAGAGAGAGCACAACTGGAGGGGGAGGGGCAAAGGGGGAGAGACAAGCAGACTTCCTGCTGAACAGGGAGATAGACCCTGGTCTCTATCCTAGGACTCTGGGATCATGACCTAAGGTGAAGGCAGATGTTTAACTGACTGAGTAACCCAGGTGCCCCTATAACAATATCACTATAAAATAAATCTAGACATATACCCTCCTGAGTATAGAAGACATTTTATATAAAAATCTTAGGTAGGAACTAATACTGCATTTAAATTACATAATATGAAATAAATAGATTCCAGTTACATTGAATCATAGATCTGAATGAGAAATACTAGGTCTTTTTCCAGAAATCATACTCTACATGGTTGATTGTGCTAGAATTCTATTTTAAATCATATTTTTTTCTCATTTACTCATAAGAGAAACAAAGTCTACATACACTTCACAATTCAGCCAAGCCACATATTTATATAAGATTAAGCAACTCAAATATGTGCATCCTGATCCTTAAAAATTTTGTTAGTCTAGATGTTCTGGGGATGAAGAACCATGTTGGTCTAAATTTTCTGTTATGAGGAACTAAGAAGCAACTATTAAAATTACAAAATTTACTTTCAAACTTAAATATACCCTGAAGAATCACCGATAGTAGCGTATAACAGGAAGAAGTACAATTAATTATATAGGATGTGAACACAAACACAAAATAACTTGAATGTAATCACGGAAGATATCTTACTAGGATTCTACCACCTTCATAACTTTAGTAAGTAGTCTAGTTTCAGTCTCTAGAATATGAGAAATAAATTTTTGGTGGTTGAGACATCCACTCTGTGGTACTTTGTTGAAGAACATAATGTTTGAGCACTAGGAAAATTACTCTCCCTATGCTAATCTTGGTGCATATCCAATACACTGTAGTCTGTGAACACAGTTGCAGTCAGGCATTCTGATCCCTCTGACTGGTCATAATCTTATATATATCTGCATTCCTAGTTCAGATACCTCTATCTACAGTTTTCCTTATCTGGCATTCTTGTTTGAACACCTCTCTCAAATGACTCTCCCAGGATTGTCAGATCAGGGGGATTGGAGAAACTTTGCAGACATTTTCTCCTTTGGAGTTGGTATTATGGTTTCCAGTTGTAGCCCTTCCCCTCTACTCCAATCCATTCCCCCAGGTACACAAAATGGCCATAGCTTTTGTCTTGGATTCCCTTGGCAGTGACACAATATCCCCATTCCATCCCACCCCATCTGCAGTGATAAATTTGACTTTCACTTGGCACCCTTCTGGATGCTGGTAGAGATGGCACTTTTTATTCTTGCTTATACTACAGCAGTATATGATTTAAAATGTGACACTTTCATTTTGGCTTGTTGTTTTAATCAACCATTTGATACTGGTAGCTCAGTTATCTCTACTTAACTTAGCTATTAACAATTTGTTTCTTTAAAAGTTTCTAAAACATCTTTAAAAAGATATTGTTGAATATTGAATCTGTCATAACAAAACAGTTTGGTGACAGTTTTATAGACTAAAAATGATACATGATTACTCACTTGATATTAAAGTGAACATTTTAACTCTAATTTTTATATTAAAGTTTTTCTTAGAAAATAATCAAATATAGGGGCACCTGGGTAGCTCAGTGGGTTAAAGTCTCTGCTTTCAGCTTGGGTCACCATCCTAGGGTCCTGGGATCGAGCCCTGCATCAGGTTCTCTGCTCGGCGGGGAGCCTGCTTCCCCATCTCTCTGCCTGCCTCTCTGCCTACTTGTGATCTCTCTCTCTCTGTCAAATAAATAAATAAGTAAAATCTTAAAAAAAAAGAAAAGAATCAAATATAAATACTCACCATCTTTAGAGTTTAGGAAATGTGTATTCAATAAATAACTTATGAACATACAGATTAATAAACATACATATAGCAAAGACAGTTAATTTTTCCTCATTATTTCTTTTCACTAACTTTAGAGAAGTCTTTGAAGAGTGAGGTCATCACTTTGTTTTAATTTTCATTTATATTATTTTATTTCTTTGTCATTAACTTTTTTTGATTCTTCCCTCTTACTGAGAGTAATGTAGATTTGATGGCTGGTGGCTGAGCTTAAGTCACCATACTGAAATATGAGTGATGGTGTGGCATGCTAGGGGCAGAAACATTAATAAAAGAAAAGGAGTCAGATCCCCAGAATACTTAGTAAAACCACCATACCACCACTAGATTGCATATTACCCCAAACTCCACTTTTTAAATTATAGAATATAATGATTTTTAAAATTATTATTTATTAAGATTTTTGGCATAAAGATGAACATTATCTCTACAATATGCATAAAGTGTACATTAAATTTATACACACACCATGTACAGTAATTGCATTATATTTTGTAATTTACTTCATTTCCTATTCTTTAAGTTATTAGGAGGATAAAAATTTTCAGATTATTGATGTCTGAAGAATGAGAGAACTGGACATACTAGTAACAAACTCCTCATTATATAGCTGTTTTCATTAGTAAATGGATGGGAGATGACAGTAAAGAAAAACTGATTAACTTGTATATGAATAAAATGAAATGAGAAACCTATGACAATCAAATTTAAGAGATTTCTTCTAAATTAATACAAAATATATTTTATTGAAGGCCATTTAATTTCTTATCAAATTAAGATTCAGGGCACCTGGGTGGCTCAGTCAGTTAAGCATCTGCCTTTAGCTTATGTAATGATCCCAGGGTCCTGGGATTGAGGCCCATGTCACGGTCCCTGCTCAGCACGGAGTCTGCTTCTCCTTCTGCCCCTCCCCTCACATGTGCTCTCTATGTCTCCTTCTCAAATAAATAAAATGAAATTTTTATAAAAGAAAATTAAAACTTTCCTTGATCACAAAATCATACAAGACTTTAAAAAGATATCATCTATAAGTAAAAACTAGCAGTGTTGATTAAAGATTTTATCAATCAACTCTATTGTTGTTATAGTACATTTTCCATCTTTTCATCTTAATGGAAATAATCCTGAGAAAATTACTTTAGGAATTGTACCCTAATCTAAATAACAAAATCTATCATTTCAAAAATGGAACTATTATATGGTAAGCACTATTTTATCATAATTATATTGTTAAAACATTTTAATTGAGATTTTTGCTATGTCTAGACTACATCATTATAAGCATTAAGATGTAACTATCATATGATCTCCCTGATATGAAGAAGTGGAGATGCAACATAGGGGGTTAAGGGGGTAGGAGAAGAATAAATGAAACAAGATGGGATTGGGAGGGAGACAAACCATAAGTGACTCTCAATCTCACAAAACAAACTGAGGGTTGCTGGGGGGATGGGG
>NC_081571.1:36147671-36195897 GCF_022355385.1 Mustela nigripes
GGGGGTAGGAGAAGAATAAATGAAACAAGATGGGATTGGGAGGGAGACAAACCATAAGTGACTCTCAATCTCACAAAACAAACTGAGGGTTGCTGGGGGGAGGGGGGTTGGGAGAAGGGGGGTGGAGTTATGGACATTGGGGAGGGTATGTGCTATGGTGAGTGCTGTGAAGTGTATAAACCTGGTGATTCACAGACCTCTACCCCTGGGGATAAAAATATATGTTTATAAAATTTAAATTAAATTAAATTTTAAAAGATGTAAATGAATTTATTAAATAGTTGTGCTTTGATTTATATATGAATTAGAGATTTTGAATCTCTATACAGCAAATATTTAGGAATATATTATTTATTTCAAATAATAATGTAAGTTTATTTTCTTGGTAGCATGATGATGTGCCATAACATATAGTTTTATTCAGTGTTTAATATTTAACTGTTTCAGTATTGCATAATCTACATTATAGGTATTAAATCACATAAATATACATAAGGTGAATAAGTAATCACCTTATCTTCTACTTTGGGTCACAAGTACTGAGGTAGAACATATAGTTTTTATTTATTTTTTTACTTAATTTTATTTTAATCCCACTATGGTTAACATACAGCATTAAATTAGTTTCAGGTGTATAATATAGTGATTCAGAAGTTCTCTATATTATTCAGTATTCATCAAGATTAGTGTACTCTTAATCCTCTTTACCTATTTCACCCATCCTTACCACCTCCCTCTGGTAATCATTAGTTTATTTTCTCAAGTAAAGAATCTGCTTATCATTTTGTTTTGATTTGATTTGGTTTGTCTCTCTTTTTTCCTCTGTTCATGTGTTTGGTTTCTTAAATTGTACATATGAGTAAAATCATACACCATTTGTCTTTCTCTGACTTATTTAGTATTATACTCTCTAGATGTTGTAAATAACAAGATTTCATTCTTTTTTATGGCTGAATAACATTCTATCATATGTGGTGTGTGTGCCTGTGTGTGTATGCAATTTTAAGAATGCTGAGTATTATGCAAACTTTGGTTATGGCTCTTGCCTTCTTTATATCAGTGTACTTTGTTGTACCTTGTTGTTTGCTCATCTATTGAAAAGTCTGTTCTTTTATATAAAGGGGGTATGAATTATTAACTATTGCAGTGTGATCATTTAATTCATTATTACTAAAATATCCTGGTTGCTAAGAGTTAACTATAATGTATAAAGAAATCAAGGAATATGTTTTAATTATATAGATCACATACTGATATGAAGAAATATCAGAAATTGGAAAGGTGTAGTATTCTATATTTGGTATATCCTACTATGCAATTTATATAAAAATAAAATTTAATTTTATCTAGATTCCCAGAGAAAATCACAATATAAGAAATGCCTGAAGAGGTTTTTGTTTGTTGCTTTGTTTGGTGCGTATTTTTTTGTGGGTTTGTTTTGTTTCGTTTGCCAAAGGGTAGCCAAGAATAATAAATATCATTTGGCTTCCAAACACAAGGAAGAATGGATATGTAAAAGATATTTGGATATGTGAAAATTTGCATATGTAGAAGATATCTGACTGGTCAAGGCTACTAACAAAAGTAATACACTAATGCACAATGTTCTATGTTGTAGAATAGAAATATATTTTCCATTTAATGTAAAGAAAGTAATTGTGAATTAAAGGAACTATCAATATATTTAGAGGTGCTAAGTGTTACAAACTGTGGGAATGGCATTTAACATTTCATTATGATTATTGAAAACACCAATATTTCTTTCTCTACTGTATTTTGCCATACTAATCAGATTTACTGTTTCATCTTTTCATCCATAAATTAGTTTTCAGCTAAAATTTGTATTCTCTGAAAACAGAGTTTGTAACTCAAATAACTAGAGGAGTTGGTAAATAAGATATTGGATGGAGATAAAAAGACTAGTTGATAATTATGTCCAGAGTTTGTTGTTTTAACACAGATACTTTTTTTTTATCACAAACTAAACATGTCTGAGTATTCTTCTCTCTCCGATGAAATATTTTATCCCTTTTTATACAACATGATAACCCTCATGGTGTATATGTTCACTTCAAACTTTTGGCAGAGATTGGGTACCAAAATATTCCACTTTTCTCTAAGATTTATCAAGACAAAATATATCAACTGGAACAGTAAATAGCAACTGAATTCATCATCATGGTGTCGAAACCAAAGAGGTACAAAGAGTATAATGGACAAGGGATCATATCCTGTTCAGCACTGAAAACAGCCCCTACCAATTGCTACCTTTGAAAAATATTTCATCAGTCAGTCAGATAACCCAATTTTTAAGAAAAGCTGTATATCTTGATTCTTATAAGAAAGAACTGAAATTTAAGATTGGCAGGTGCTTATGTAATCACCAAACCCTAAGCTTGCCAACATTTTACCAGCCATAGAATACATGATTGACAGGATGCTCAAACCTGCTGACAACAAATCTATGATCTCTGCAATGTTTTAGAAAAACCTTTAGAAAACAACAACAACAACAGCAAACCTCTTCAATGAAAGATGTTTTGTTGGTTATTCAACACACTTCCGCCTACCCATCATGTTCATGCCTTGCGATGATATAGAGACCATGAGATACTAAGTAAATTGCTTAAGATTATAAAACATGTGAACTCTGGTCCCAGGACTTAATAAAGTCAATTTTTTCTGATTTTTGACAGTCTGTTTTTCCACTGAGATAACGATTTCAACCAAATATCTTTGGCTATGCACATTCATTTGTTTAAAGGTAAAATGAACAAAATATGTAAATTATTTCTGTTTCTAGTGATCTTCCAGAGAAGGCTTGTTAGTAGTTCAACAAATACACCATTACTAGTTCCAAAATATGCACATATCATTTTCACTAATCACACAGCAAAACTACTAATAACTTACAGTGTATTTCTACAACAGCCATTAATAACACTATAGTTATAAAAGTTATTACAACTGCAAAACCACTTCTCTATTTACATAAATAATTGCTATACTCACAAATATGTATATGTACCATGATAACATCTACTAATTTATTCATTGCTATTTAGATGGTGTTGTACATTCTAAATAAGTTACCTCTTAATAATTCTAACTTATTCCTTTTATACATACAATCACATATATTACAATCATATATGTATATAATTATACATGATCATAATTGTCAAAAAAGGGTGAGGAGGAGGAGGAGACTTGAGGATTAAAGAGTTGTACCAATTTTCCAGTTGTGCTACATCTAGTAGATAGTAGAACTGGTATCCTTATTTGAGTGTGTATAATAACATAAACTTGTATATTTAATGTTTTTACTGGCTCATTCATTACTGTGGGCCAGATTTTTATTAGAGGACTCAAATTACAATATATTCTCCTTGGTTAGAATGCAACTCCTGATATTCTCAAATTTAAACTCTTTCAAGATACTCTATCGAAAATTTTTAAATAGATTTACTTTTAATAAACTGCATATATTATCTGGGTCTATTTCTCAGTCTTTGAATATTAATAAAATATGAATGTGTAATGTAGCTTAAGTATTTTCAAGGGCTTTAGGAGAAAAACTGTGGAAGAATTCTTTACTGATTATTAATGACACTCAGCTTATAGGTTCTTCTTTCTTGTGCTCACAGCCATTTAGACATTCTTTCACAAACACCAAAGTATTTTTTAATCATTTTGTTCCAGATTTTCTAGAAAAACTACTTTGTGTCTCCACAATAGTATTAGGCACATTTGGCTCTGGTATACATTTAAAATTTCAGCTGTGTTTATATGTCATCTCTAATGTCAGCTTTAAAAGCTTTTTTTTTTTTTTTTTGGAATACTATGCAGCCATCAAAAGAAATGAAATCTTGCCATTTGCAACAACGTGGATGGAACTAGAGCGTATCATGCTTAGCGAAATAAGTCAAGCAGAGAAAGACAACTATCATATGATCTCCCTGATATGAGGAAGTGGTGATGCAACATGGAGGCTTAAGTGGGTAGAAGAAGAATAAATGAAACAAGATGGGATTGGGAGGGAGACAAATCTTAAAAGCTTTTGAGAATAAATTCTTAATCATACCCTTACTTTTAAAAGCCCTACCATGTTATGTATCCTTTGGCAACTTCCTTTTGGGCTGAGGGGAAATTGTAGTCATTCTGTTTGTATCCACTCTTCATGTAACTTCTCTCATGTTGTTTTGTACTTGCAAAGCTTATAAAAATTGTCCTTTTCAACATTGAGAACAAATGCCAATTCCTTTATGAAAAATGTTAATATCTTGATACAGAGGTATGTTATCGTGTCCTTAAAGAATGTCAATTATAATTTAGTTTAATGTTTAAAATAATAATAATTTATTTCCACATTTTTCTCTCCAATATATTTTAACAAAATTGTGGTGAGAGACTCTGTATTATTCATTTAAGCAACATCTGAGGCCAACACCTAATGGGTTTTCAATAAATGTTCCTTTAATTTGGGCTTTTCTTTTCAAATATCATTTTATTGGATAGGATCACACAGTTCACAATTAAATTGTTATAAAAATTGAAATTAGCTATATTTCTCTTAATTTGAATATCATTTTGTTGAAAATAAAAGTACTGCTTATAATAATAAAGTTTATTATGAAACAGGTTTAGGTTATTTTATGGGTAATATTTTGATATGAACAACTAATGATAAAATATTCATATATGTGCTACTATATTCTTATTAATCAAACATTTTTCAGAGTTATGTTTTTGGAAGATTATTTCCTTCTATGTAAAAATCCTATACCATTTACAGTAAAGTTACCTAAATCAGAAATTCTAAAGCACAGGCAATATCATATTCACAGAAATCAGTAATCCCACAGATTTTAAAAATGTAAAATTTATCACAAAATTATTGTTGTCACTTTAAATTAATAGGAATCAATTTTTTCTTAAAAAGGTAAACATTTACTACTCTAAGTAAAGGTGTTGACTTTATGACCTTACCCTTGATATATGTAAAATACTGATACAGATGTATACAAAATGCTAATAATTAGGGCAGATTAAATCCATCAAAATTATCATCCAGATAATTTTTAAATATTAAAACTAAAATAATATTAAATATGAAATATGTACAAAATATTTATTTGCTTTTATGAAAGGTTGGTAATTTTCTAAAATCGAAAGTTCAGCATGTATAAAATATAATGATTAATGTTAAGTTGAACTTTATTAACATGAATGTTTACTATGCACATTTATTTTATTGTAAAGTAAGAAAAATAAAGGAAGCTAAAGAATCGAAGTCCAGTTACATGAGACATGGAAATAAGAGTGATTCAAAAAACAAAGGAGGGAGACTATGGTTTCATATATCACATAACTAATAATTCAGTTCAGGGATTTGCTCCCTATATAAATTTATCTCAAAATGGAAGATTACATTGCAACTTTTTAATTTAAATTTAAGCAAGAGACCTATTTGTCACATCAATATAATATAAGCTTGCAAATCAAAATGAACGTGATATAGTGTGATCTTATTTTTAATTTGTGGTAAGAAATGTAGGATTAAAGCAATATATATAGCACTGACCTAACTCTGGCATCACCCACCCAATTGCACATCTAAGAATAATGGAATTATTGATACATTGGATAGTTACACACACACATACACACTCACACAAAGAGAAAAAAAGTTGCAACATAAATTCTTGAAAGGAGTGGAAGGATGGTCTTTGGAAGTTTTGCTCAATAAAAAAAGTTTAAAAACCTGAGACAGGGCGCCTGGGTGGCTCAGTTGGTTGAGCAACTGCCTTCTGCTCAGGTCATGATCCCAGACGTCTAGGATCAAGTCTGGCATCAGGCTCCCGGCATCTTGGGGAGTCTGCTTCTCCCTCTGACCTTCTCCCCTCTCTCATGCTCTCTCTCATTCATTCTCTCTCAAATAAATAAATAAAATCTTAAAAAAAATAAAAACATAAATAAAAACCTGGGACAAATGTCAAAAAAGTAAAATAAGGATAAAAAATGAATAGCATTAATAATTATTCATACTTAAAAGTACATCGCATTTTCATTTGATCCTTATTCATATATCCATTATTTTCATAAAAGAAATTGCTCATTGATAAGCCACTATTAAATATGGCATTAAAATCATAGTGTACCTTTATACTTCTGTGATGAATATTGTAACTGTTTCTCAAATCTGATTTAAGTATTTTGATCGTTATTTTAGTCCTAGTAGAAAATAGATACTTGCTGAGTTAATATAACATTAGTAATTGAAAACAATGCTTTATAATTAGTTAATAAATCATTATTTTTATACTATTTCTAAAAATGTATGACTGTATTTAAGTCTTGTAACCTATCTGCAGTTCTGTGTGTAAAATGCTATCTTGTAATAGTGCTAAGAATACTTATTTTTTATGTTTTATTTTCCAATAAAATTGGAAATAGAGTGATGCCAACATGCTTAAATCTCATTACATAGTCACCTGAACATTCATTTCCTTATTATGAAAGTGAGATATGGATGTAAAATACAGAGAGAAAGCTATACATTGAAAGCAATGCCTGAATTATTATTTTACTGCACAAGAAAGGAAAAAAAATGTACTGTTTTGGGACCACTGATTTTTGCAAATTCTATTTTTTTGTGGAATTTTCAACCACTTATCTTGATAATAACATCTATCATTGAAGATATGCTCCCTGTAAACAAGTTGGCTGGTATTTGTAACTTTAAGATAAAAGTGTATGCCAACCAAATAAAATATATTATGGTAAATTTATACTTATAACCATGATCATCTAGCATTCCTCTAATATTTGATTTCTATTTTCTGAATATGACATAAAGCAAAGTAAAATATAAAATTTCAAAGAAAATACAAATGACAGATAATCTTGCTAGAAAATAAGTTTGTATCATATAAGTTAGGTACAGATATATTATTGCCTCAACCATATTCATAGATAAAGGAAAGATATTAGAGACAAGTGACATTTTTCTGTACAGTAGAAAATTTATTTCTGTAAGAGTTATTGTAGTTTGTCCAGAACTTGTATGATCATAGTCATATTTTTTTCAATTATCATTATTGCTTGATTTTAATCCCACTAATTTTTCCCTGCTTTTCTACAGGCTGAATATAAACAATTTGATGGGTTAGTTATATTGTGACATTTTGAAAAAGTTGTATTTTTTGAAGCAATGCAGCAAGCTGTCAAAACTAGTAAGATGAAAGACTGTGCATGGTTTTTTTTTTTCCCCCTCAAGAAGTCAAACCATATGTATGAAAAGTTGTCCTTGGAATGTTCTTGTATTCTGTGGGGACTAAATCTGTTTAGTCTGTTTACTGGCTATAATGTTAAAATTACAATAATAATGATTAAAGATGACTCCCTACTAATAGAAAGAAAGAAGCTATTTCTCTTTATAAATGGTTTTTCCTTAACATTTGCTTAGCCTGAATATTACTTAGTGTTAGAATCTTCCAGATAGTTAAAAAAAACTGTATATTTCATATTTGGATAATAAAATTTGCAACACTTCTAGGGATAGAGAAACTGTGGGTACTTAATGGAAATGAAGGGTCAAGATTTTCAATTAGGACTCTTTGGGGATGAAGTAATTTTATTATAACAAATTCAGTTACCATTTCACACTCTTTCATTCACAAATATGTCATGGGGATGATTTGGGAAGGTTGAATATCTGACAGAGGTCTTAAAGGAAATACTTTTGGATTTAAGTTTTTGAAAGTTATAGAACACTACTTCCAACATAATGACATTTATTTAAAAGTATTTTTAAAATCCAGGTTGTTCAAGAACAGGAATGGACATGATGAAGTTACCTTTGGAGAGGGGGAAGAGAGAGAACAGGATTGGACGGTTATTAGTTGTATTTCTGACTTTTTCTTTTTTAATTTAGCATATTCTGGAAGGGAAAATAAAATATTTGCACCAGTCAACTTGCATTGCGTTACTTTTTATACAAGCTTGTGTATTTCAACATTGTATTCTAAAAAAAAAAAAATTAAACATTGTAGTAAAAAATTTCAAACTATAAATACAGTGTTACAATGCCAGAATTATTAATAGTAAGAGCATATTTTATTTATTATTATTATTTTTTAAATATTTTATTCATTTATTTGACAGAGAGAGGCAGTGAGAGAGGTAATACAGGGAGGGGGAGTGGGAAAGGGTGAAGCAGGCTTCCCATAGAGCAGGGAGCCTGATGCAGGGCTCAATCCCAGGACCCTGGGATCATGACCTGAGCTGAAGGGAGATGCTTAACACCTGAGCCACCCGGGTGCCCCAGTAGGAGCATATTTTAATGAATAATTGGTACTTACTATGTAATAACAATTTTACTAAACATTTTACTTGTATTACTTATTAAATCATCTCAATACTAATATGAAATAGACACTATTATAGATATTTTATTGATAAGGACTTCGAGGGTTTAAGTAGAAATCTTCTCCAGCATTTTAAATATGGCATTAAAATATATCCCTGGTATCGAGAAAAGCAGTCAGTTTCATAAAACAAATAGACCAAGGCATACTTCTAGGGATATAACAGTGAACAAGACAAAATGCTTTCTTAGATCTTCTCTTCAGATAGGAGAGGCAGACAAGAAATATTGATGAAAAGTGTCACGAAGAAAAATAAAAACAAACTAAAAAAGGAGAGCAAGTGAATTAATAGATGAATGAAAATGAATTATAAAATACAGTGTTTGGAAAGACAGTATTCTTTGGGTCTCTTGTACTTTCATACATGTCCTGGGTGTGCCAGACACCAAGCCCTCGACCTCCAGGCTATTTCTCAGGTTTATTTCTGGAGGTTGAGAAATGAGGTAATGCTTCTCCCCTCCCTCAACCAAAGATCAGGCTGGCTAACTGATATAAAAGTAGTAAGTTCCCCAAACTCCGTGTTCCTCAGCTGGGATACTTGTGTAGGATCCATCTGGGTTTATCATGTTGCCAAAGTGAGAGTGAGGGGCAGGAAGAACCGGTACAAATCCACTGACACACTCCTTTCTGTGTTGTGAGTTCTGTGTTTCTCCCCTGAGAATCTCATGTCATCAGCTGACATCCGTGAAATAGTAACAGGCTAAGGTTGCTTGTAAGTAGAGTAAAGTCAAATTCCAGAGCTAAAGTGCATGGTTCATGTTCTGTCACAGGGAGGATTGCTCTTTACCACGGTTCCCTAGGGCCAAACTAGAATTTAAGCTCAAGGAAAGTATCTCTTAAAATACTCCTTACAACTTTCTGCAAGTTTAATTCTCTATGATTGAGCATACTTTAACATGTTATTCTAAATTCCTAAGTGAGAAGATTCCCAATTAGGGAATTGATTAATTAATTGATCATACCCAACTAGGAGTTTTTATTTATTTATTTTTCCTGAAAAGAGAGATGATCAGAAATACAAACCTATCATTCATGGACTGTAGCTAGTGGTTTGGCTGGATAGTCGGGGGTTTGGATAGTCGGGGGTTTTGTATCCTTTTCTGGGGAAAGGCTTAGTATCTTGTAAGTGGAAATATTGATTTGTTATTATCTGCATCTGGAAATTAAGTACTACTTAAAGAGATGTATATGAGTGCTAAGTCGACAGAGTGGATGGATATGACTTTTTAGTGTGTCAAATTACTTGGTTAAACTATGTGCTCTGGATTTCCCTTTCTAGTATGTCTGGGTAAGATGGACTATAAAAGATATTCTCTTGAGAAAGTTTAAGAACAAAAGACAAGCAGTAGCCATTTTATTTTATATACAAACCTCTCAGTTACTGGAACAAACACTAGCATAGGTGCTTCTAGGATGGATTTTTTTTAAGTGAAAATAAAATACCCAGTCAGTTAACTTTAAATTAGAACATTTAATTTTTTAATTAATGGTGTACATGGGTATAGATTATTTTTTGAAATACGAAATGGTTTTTATTGTAAAACACACGCACATGCATATACACACTCACAAACACCAAAGATACTTCAGGAAATTATTTCTTCAAAACATATTTAAAATATATCAACAGAAGTAATAATAGAACTGCATCTATTAATGAAGCTTAAGACTTTTTTTTTTCCTGATGCCATTAAATTTCAGAGATTTTCATTATCTGTGTAAGAAAATATTATAGCTGTTTAAATTATCCCTGTACATGATTGAACTAGTTGTAAGTTCTTATAAGTGAGATTAGATCCTCCTTAGAGAGAAAGAGATAGATATCCACTTGTTTAACAGCTTTGGCCCATATTTCATTGTTCTCATCTGGTCATAACCTAACTTCGAACCTATTGAGTCAGCATCCACATTTGAACTTGTTGAGCAAATATTCACATTTGCTTTAGCATCCAGTTTGAATATAATATAATATAATTCTCCCACTGGTTCTCTTGTGGAACCCCAGCTGATAACAGTATTTTGATACCAAAACTGATTCTAGAAGAACAAAATCTTAAGGATGTGTTATTCAAAATTTTCTGGAGAGGCATCTTGGTGGTTTATATGGAAGTTTTGTGGCTGGGTTCTATTAAATAGAATAAGAGCAGAAGTTGTATATGCAATATCTGGTCCTGACCATAAAATAACTTTTGAGATATACTAAGTTCTCTCCTGCTGTGGAGGAATAGCAAATAATAAGGTCCCCATAACACTGGATTACCATTTGTAGGATGACTCTCAGTAATTATTCTCAGCTACAAACTACGAGGGTTTGAAGAAGTACTAGAGTTTGGGAAAGATAATTTTAGTCATGTTAAGCCACAAAGATTTGGGGCTGTTACACAACTGGCATTAATTTACCCAATCTGGTACACTGTACACATGATTGCCTGAGAGAAAATATGATACCTTATATAAGATCTGAGTTCAAAGATTGAAAGTTGGGGTGCCTGGGTGGCTCAGTTGGTTAAGCGTCTGCATTCTGCTCAGGCCCTGGTCTCAGGGTTCTGGGATCCAGCCCTGAACTGGGTTCCCTGCTCAGCGGGGAATCTGCTTCTCCCTCCCCTTTGCTTCTGCCCTTCCCCTCTGCTTGTGCTCACTCTCTCACTCTCTCAAGTAAATAAATAAAATCCTTGTGTTTTTTTTTTTTTTAAGTTTGAAAGAGTAAAATACAACTTTCCCATTTGTGAGGTATGTGACTTTTTAACTATGTGATTACAAAAATGTGTATGCTAGAACATTTTTATCATTCCCCTCCATTTCCTCCTCTTCACTACTCTCCTACTCTTTCTCTCCTCTCTTCTTGTTCTCTTTCTCCTTCATCCGCGCTTGTTTTTTTATTTCATTTTATTTTATTTTATTTTATTCATTTATTCATCATTTCTTCATCATTCATTTATTCATCAAAATAAAATATTCATTTTACTTTATTTTATTTATTTTTATTTTATTTAATTTATCTGTTCAGTGTTCCAGCATTCATTGTTTATGCACCACACCCAGTGCTTTATGCAATATGCGCCCTCCATAATACCCCCACCAGGCTCACCCAACCCATACCTTCCCTCTAAAACCCACAACTTGTTTTTCAGAGTTCACAGTCTCTCATGGTTTGTCTCCCACTCCAATTTCCCCCAACTCATTTCTCTGCTCCATCTCCCCATGTCCTCCATGTTATTTGTTATGCTTCACAAATAAGTGAAACCATATGATAATTGACTCTCTCTGCTTGACTTATTTCACTCAGCATAATTTCCTCCAGTCCCGTCCATGTAGATACAAAAGTTGGGTATTCGTCCTTTCTGATGGAGGCATAATACTCCATTGCATATATGGACCATATCATTATCTGTTCATCAATTGAAGGGCATCTTGGTTCATTCCACAGTTTGGCAACTATGGCTGTTGCTGCAATGAACATTGGAATACAGATGACCCTACCTTTCACTACCTCAGTATCTTTGTGGTAAATACCCAGTGATGCAATTGCAGGGTCATAGGGAAGCTCTATTTTTAATTTCTTAAGGCATCTCCACACTGTTTTCCAAAGTGGCTACACCCACTTGCATTCTCACCAACAGCGTAAAAAGGGTTCCCCTTTCTCCACATCCTCCCCAACACAAGTTGTTTACTGTCTTGTTAATTTGGGCCATTCTAATTGGTATAAAGTGGTTTCTCAATGTGGTTTTGATTTGAATCTCCCTGATGGCTAATGATAATGAACATTTTTTTCATGAATCTGTTAGCCATTTATATGTCTTCTTTAGAGAAGTGTCTGTTCATGTCTTATTCCCATTTTTTTGACGTGATTATCTGTTTTGCATGTGTTGAGTTTGAGGAGTTCTTTATAGATCTTGGATATTGGCCCTTTGTTTGTAGTGTCATTTAGAATATCTTCTCCCATTCCGTGGGTTGCCTCTTTATTTTATTGACTGTTTCCTTTGCTGTGCAGAACCTTTTTGACTTGATGAAGTCCCAAAAGTTCACTTTTGCTTTTGTTTCCTTTGCTTTTGGAGACATATCTTGAAAGAAGTTGCTGTGGCCGATGTCAAAGAGATTATTGCCTATGCTCTCCTCTAGGATTTTGATAGATTCCTGCCTCACTTTGAGGTCTTTTACCCATTTCAAGTTTACCTTTGTGCATGGTGTAAAAGAATGGTCAAGTTTCATTCTTCTATACATTGCTGTCCAATTTTCCCAGCACCATTTATTGAAGAGATGGTCTTTTTTCCACTGTATATTTTTTCCTGCTTTGTTGAAGATTATTTGATCATAGAGTAGAGGGTCCATATCTGGGCTCTCTACTCTGTTCCACTGGTCTATGTGTCTGTTTTTGTGCCAGTACTATGCTCTCTTGTGATTACAGCTTGTAGTACAACTTGAAATCAGGCAATGTGATGCCCCCAGTTTTGTTTTTCTCTTTCAACATTTCCTTAGCAATGTGGGGTCTCTACTGGTTCCATACAAATTTTAGGATTGTTTATTCTAGCTCTTTGAAAAATGCCAGTGGAATTTTGATCAGAATGGCATTGAAAGTATAGATAACTCTAGACAGTTTAGACATTTTAACAATGTTTATTCTTCTGATTAATGAGCCTGGAATGGTCTTCCATCTTTTTGTGTCTTTTTCAATTTCTTTCATGAATGTTCTGTATTTCTTTGAGTACAGATCCTTTATATCTTTGGTTAGGTTTATTCCCATGTATCTTATGGTTCTTGGTGCTATAGTAAAGGGAATATATTCTCTATTTTCCCTTTCTATATTTTCATTGTTAGTGTATAAGAAAGCAACTAATTTCTGTACATTGATTGTGTATCCTGCCACATTACTGAATTGCTTTATGAGTTCTAGTAGTTTGTGGGTGCTGTCTTTTTGGGTTTTCCATATGAAGTATCATGTCATCTGCGAAGAGAGAGAGTTTGACTTCTTCACTGCCCACTTGAATACATTTTATTTCTTTTTGTTGTCTGATTGCTGTTGATAGGAATTCTAGTACTATGTTGAACAAGAGTAGCGAGAGTGGGCAACTTTGTGGTGTTCCTGATCTCAAAGGAAGGCTGTCACCTTATCCCCAATGAGGATGATATTTGCTGTGGATTTCATAGATAGATTTTATGAAGTTGAGGAATGTTCCCTCTATCCCTATACTTTGGATCGTTTTAATCAGACACAGAATGTTCTATCTTGTCAAATATTTTCTCTGCATCAATTGAAAGGACCATGTGGTTCTTCTCTCTTCTCTTATTGATTTGTTCTATCACACTGATTGATTTGCGGAGGTTGCTTCCCATGGATAAATCCCACCTGGTCATGGTGGATAATCTTCTTAATGTACTGTTGGATCCTATTAGCTCGGATCTTGTTGAGAATCTTAGCATCCATATTCATCAGGGATATTGGCCTGAAACTCTCCTTTTTTTTTTTTTTAAAGACTTTATTTATTTATTTGATGGAGAGAGATCACAAGCAGGCAGAGAGGCAGGCAGAGAGAGAGGGGGGAAGCAGCCTCCCCACTGAGCAGAGAGCCCGATGTGGGACTTGATCCCAGGACCCTGAGATCATGACCTGAGCTGAAGGCAGAGGCTTAACCCACTGAACCACCCAGGTGCCCTGAAATTCTCCTTTTTGGTGGGGTCTTTGCTTGGTTTGGGGATCAGGGTCATGCTGGCTTCATAGAAAGAGTCTGGAAGTTTTCCTTCCATTTCTGTTTTTGAAACAGCTTCAGGAGAATAGGTATTATTTCTTCTTTGAATGTTTGGTAGAATTCTCCAGGGAATCCATCAGGTCCTGGGCTCTTGTTTTTTGGGAGGTTTTTGGTCACTGCTTCATTCTCCTTATTAGATATTGGTCTATTGTTGTCAACTTCTTCCTAATTCAGTTTTGGAAATTTATAGGTTTCCAGGAATGCATCCAATTCATTTAGGTTGCTTAACTTATAGGCATATAACTGTTGATGATAATTTCTGATGATTGTTTCTATTTCCTTGGTGTTAGTCAGGATCTGTCTCTTTTCATTCATAATTTTATTAATTTGGGCCCTTTTTCTTTTGGATTAGTTTGGCCAATGGTTTATCAATCTTAATGATTCTTTCAGAAAACCAGCTTCTAGTTTCATTGATACATTCTGCTGTATCTCTAGTTTCTATCTCATTGATGTCCGCTCTAATCTTGGTTATTTCCCTTCTTATGTTTGTGGGGTTGGCTTAATTTGTTGTTGATTCACCAGTTCTTTAAAGTGTAAAGAGAGCTGGTGTATTCTGGACTATTCAATTTTTTGGAAGGAGGCTTGGATGACTATGTATTTCCCACTTAGGACCACCTTTGCTGTATCCCATAGGTTTTGGACCAAAGTGTCTTCATTCTCTTTGGTTTCCATGAATTGCTTAAGTTATTCTTTGATTTCCTGGTTGATCCAAACATTCTTAAGCCAAGTGGTCTTTAGCTTCCCAGTGTTTGAATTCCTTCCAAACTTTTTCTTGTGGTTGAGTTCCAGTTTCAAAACATTGTGGTCTAAGGATATGCAGGGAGTAATCTCAATCTTTCAGTATCAGTCAAGCCCTGATATGTGACCCAGTATGTTGTCTATTCTGCAGAAAGTTCCATGTGCACTTGAGAAGAATGAATATTCTGTTGTTTTAGGGTGGAACGTTCTGTATATATATCTATGAGGTCCATCTGGTCCAATGTGTCATTCGATGTTCTTGTTTCTTCTTTGATTTTCTGCTTGGATTATCTGTCTATTACCGAGAGTGGCGTATTAGGATCCCCTACTATTAATGTACTCATATATTAGTATGACTCTTTATCTTGATTAACAGTTGTCTTATATAATTGGCTGCTCCTGTATTGGGGGCATAAATATTTACAATTGTTAGATCTTCTTGGTGGATAGACCCTTTAAGAATGATGTAGTGTCCTTCTTTATCTTTGACTACAGTCTTTAGTTTAAAATCTAATTTATCTGATATGAGAATTGCTACCCCAGCTTTCTTTTGAGGCCCATTGGCATGAAAGATGCTTCTCCATCCCTTCATTTTCAGTCTGGATGTATCCTTAAGTTCAAAATGGGTCTCTTGTAGACAACATATGGATGGGTTCTGTCATTATAGCCAATCTGCAGCACTGTGCTGTTTTATGGGTCCATGCTTTGTTCTATTTGTATTTAAGACTGCATAATTCTTATTGACTTAAAGTTCACTGATTCTTTTCTGAGCCATACTAAGTTACAGATGAGTCTATAAAGACACTCTTTGTCTCTGTTAGAGTTGTTATTTGCAGAATTGTTACTCAAGTCTTTCTGAAATCTATATCTCTCCAATGAAATTTATCATCTGGTCATATGTATTATCTCCTTTTTCATCAGAACTTTTAATATATTGTTATTTTTAATTCTGGATTAGGTCAATGATCAATGCCACATCTGAGTCTGGTCCAAACATGACTTTTTCCTTCGTATATCCATTTATACTTTTTTATCTGCCTTTTTTTTTTTTGTCTTATTTTGAAAACAGCATCTTGTAGTGGAGAGGAGAGTAGAGAATGAAATGAAACCTTTTTTTAATCAAGATATAATTCACATATCATTAAATGTATCCATTTAAAATGTATAATTTGGTGATTTTTATTAGAAACATAGGTTGTTCAATTACTGCTATCTAATTCAAAAACATTTTTATTACTTCAAAAACAAAAACAAAAACGTACTGCCCCATTAGCATTCATTACCATTCCCTCCTTTCCCCTTCACCAAGAAATAATAACATTTTTTGTCTTTTGCTTTGGCTATTCTGTACATTCCATGTAAATAGAAGCATATAATATGTCCTTTCATGTCTTTTTTCACTTAGCATGATGTTTTCAAGGTTAATTCATATTGAAGCATTTATGAGTATTTCATTTCTTTTTGTAGATGAATATCTCATTACATGGATAGACAATATTTTCTTTATTCATTAGGCTATTGTCAGCCACTTGGATTGTTTCTACTTGTTAGCTAATATGCATAATGCTCCTATGAACACATTTACACATTTTGTTTATAACATGCACTTGGGTATGTAGACTTGTTTTCAGTTCTCTTGGGTACATGCCTAGGAATGAAATTTCTAGGTAACATGATGACTTTAAATTTTTGAAGAACTACCTTCTACTAGTGGTATATAAGAATTCCCGTTTTTCCACATTCTTGCCAATACTTGCTATCATCTGAGTTCTTTAAATTTTAACCATTGTGATAGATGATAGATATGAATTGAGATTTCATAGCAGTTTCAATTTACACACACACACACACACACACACACAATTTTATAAATATTTAAAATCTTTAGGTAAACTTCTGGAATCTCCATTTCATACCCTTGATGTATAAACCTAGTCTTATACCAGCTCCATACATTCCCCCCCCCTTTTTTTTCTTTTTTAAGATTTTACTTATTTGAGAGAGAGGGAAAGAGAACATGAGAGGGGTAAGGAGGAGAGGAAGGGGGCGCCTGGGTGGCTCAGTGGGTTAAGCCTCTGCCTTTGGCTCAGGTCATGATTGCAGGGTCCTGGGATCAAGCTCTGCACTGGGCTCTCTGCTCAGCAGGAGCCTGCTTCTCCCTCTCTCTCTGCCTGCTGCTCTGCCTGCTTGTGATCTCTCTCTCTCTCTCTCTCTCTCTGTCAAATAAATAAATAAAATCTTAAAAAAAAAAAAAGAGCAGAGGGAGAAGCAGACTCCTTGCTGAGCAGGAAGCCCAACACAGTGCTTGATCATGTTCTGAGCCAAAGGCAGATGCTTAACCTACTGAGCCACCTAGGTACACCAGTTCCACACATTGTTGATTGCTATTACTTTGCAATAAATTTTGAAATCAGAATGTGCAAGTCCTCTAATTATGTACTTCTATCTTAATCTTGTTTTGTACATTCTGTGTTGTTTGAATTTCCAGAGGAATTTTAAGATCTGGTTACCAGTTTCTGCAAATAAGACAGCTTGTATTTGTTAGGTCTTGTGTTGAATCTACAAGTCACTTTGGGTAGAATTATCATCTTAGTAATATTCAAAGTAGACAAGCTTGTCTTGTTTCTTATCTTAGGGACAATCTCAGACTTCCACCAGTAAGTTTGATACTAGCCTTGGATTTTACATAGATGCTGTTTATGAGATTGAGAAGGCCCCCCCCCTTTTATTTCTGTGTCAATTTTTTTTATTAACATATTATGTATTATTTGCTATAGGGGTATAGGTCTGTAATTCATCAGTCTTACACAATTCATAGCACTCGCCATAGCACATGCCCTCCTGAATGTCCGTCATCCAGCCACTCCATCCATCACTTCCCCCCTCCACTCCAGTAACTCTCAGTTTGTTTCCTGAAATTAAGAGTCTCGTATGGTTTGTCTCGCTCTCTGGTTTCATCTTGTTTCATTTTACCCCCTCTCTTCTTGTTTCATTTTAGCCCCTCTCTTCTCTATGATCCTCTGTCTTGTTTCCCAAATTTCATATATCAGTGAGATCATAAGATAATTTTCTTTCTCTGATTGACTTATTTCACTTAGCATAATACCCTCTAGTTCCATCCATGCCATTGCAAATGACAAGATTTTTTTGATGGCTTCATAATTTATATATATATATATATATATATATATATATATATATATATATATATTTAACATGTTCTTTATCCATTAGTCTGTTGATAGACATCTGGGCTCTTTCCATAGTTTGCCTATTGTGGGCATTGCTACTATAAACATTGGGGAAAATGTTGCTCCTTCAGATCACTACATTTGTATCTTTCAGGTAAATAACCAGTAGTGTAATCACTGGGTCATAGGATAGCTCTATTTTCAACTTTTTGAGGAACCTCCATACTATTTTCCAGAGTGGCTGTCCCAGCTTGCATTCCCACCAACAGTGTAGGAGGATTACCTTTTCTCCACATCCTTGCCAGCATCTGTCATTTCCTGACTTGTTAATTTTTGCCATTCTGACTGGTGTGAGCTGGTGTGTCACTATGGTTTTAATTTGTATTTCCCTGATGCTAAGTGATGTTGAGCAATTTTTCATGTGTCTGTTGACCATTTGGATGTCTTCTTTGCAGAAATGTCTGTTCATCTCCTATGCCCACTTATTGATTGGGTTATTTCTTCTTTGGGTGTTGAGTTTGATAAGTTCTTTATAGATTTTGGATACTAACCCTTTATCTGATATGCCATTTGCAAATATGCTCTCCAATTCTGTCAGTTGTCATTTAGCTTTGTTGACTGTTTCCTTTGTTGTGCAAAAAAGCTTTTCTTTTTTTTTTTTTTAATCTTGATGAAGTCCCAATAGTTCACTTTTTCCCTTTGCTTCCCTTGCCTTGGGTGATGTGTCTAGGAAGAAATTGCTGCAGCTGAGGTCAAAGAGGTTGCTGCCTGTGTTCTCCTCAAGGATTTTGATGGATTCCTTTCTCACATTGAGGTCTTCCATCCATTTTGAGTTTATTTTTGTGTGTGGTGTAAGGAAATGGTCCAGTTTCATTCCTCTGCATGTGGCTGTCTAATTTTCCCAACACCATTTGTTGAAAAGACTTTTTTCCGTTGGACATTCTTTCCTCCTTTGTCTAAGATTAGTTGACCATAGAGTTGAGGGTCCATTTCTGGGCTCTCTATTCTGTTTCATTGATCTATGTGTGTTTTTGTGCCAGTACCATACTGTCTTGATGATTACAGCTTTGTAATAGAATTTGATGTCTGGAACTGTGAGCCACCAGCTTTGGTTTTCTTTTTCAACATTACCCTGGCTATTCGGGGTCTTTTCTGGTTCTGTACAAATTTTAGGATTATTTTTTCCATTTCTTTGAAAAAAGTTTATTGCATTTTTACAGGGATTGCATTAAATGCATAGTGTGCTCTAGGTAGCACAGACATTTTCACAATATTTGTTCTTCCAACCTGTGAGCATGGAATGTTTTTCCATTTCTTTGTGTCTTCCTCAATTTCTCTCATGAGTACTTTATAATTTTCTGAGTACAGATTCTTTGCCTCTTTGGTTAGGTTTATTCCTAGGTATCTTATGGTTTGGGGTGCAACTGTAAATGGCATCAGCTTCTTAATTTCTCTTCCTTCTGTGTTGTTGTTGGTGTGTGGAAATACAATTGGTTTCTGTGCATTGATTTTATATCCTGACACTTTACCAAATTCCTGTATGAGTTCTAGCAGTTTTGGGGTAGAGTCTTTTGGGTTTTCCACATAAATTAATATATCATCTGCAGGGTGAGAGTTTTACTTCTTCATCTTTGCCAGTTTGGATGCCTTTTATTTCTTTTTCTTGTCTGATTGCTGAGGCCATGATTTCTAGTACTATGTTGAATAACAGTGGTGATAGTGGACATCCCTGCCATGTTCTTGATCTTAGAGCAAAAGCTTTCCATTTTTCCCATTGAGAATGATACTCACTGTGGGTTTTTCATAAATAGCTTTTATGGCATTGAGGTATGTACTCTCTATCCCTACACTGAAGAGTTTTAATTAAGAAAGGATGTTGTACTTTATCAGATGTTTTTTTTTTTCTGCAACTATTTAGAGTATCATATGATTCTTGTTCTTTCTTTTATTAATATATTCTATCACTTTGATTGATTTGCAGATGTTGATTCAATCTTGCAGCCCAGGAGTAATTCCTACTTGGTTGTGGTGAATAATCCTTTTAACGTACTGTTGCATCCTACTGGCTAGTATTTTGGTGAGAATTTTTGCATCTGTGTTCATCAGGGCTATTGATCTGCAATTCTTAATGGGGTCTTTGTCTGGTTTTGGGATCAAGGTAATCCTGGCCTCATAAAAAGACTTTGAGTGTGTCAAATATTTTTATCATGGAAGAGTATTAGATTTTATCACATTATCTGTCTCTGTGTCTATTGGGAAAATCATATTATCTTGTATATTTTGTCCCAAACTTTGATTTCTGGAGAAAATATTTTCTTATTCATAGAATCAAAAGACCCTTCCAAACTAAAACAAAACATTCCTTTCAATCTCATATGATTTACTTTTTCCCAAATTTCTAGTCGTTTTGGAAGTCTTACCTTGTGCCTATTTTGTGGCAGATGCCTTGCATACATTATCTTCCTAGATCTCATTTCAGTATTTAAACAATGTAATGTTAGTGCATCAGTATCATTGTAGTTAATAGATAACTTTGCAAGTTGCCAGATTAAAATCTAACAAACTCTTGATGCCAAAATCCCATAGATTGTTGCCACTCTATCAAGATTTTCTCTATTATTTGGTTTCTTTTCATCTGTATATTTAAAAAAATCTGTTAGTCTGTTGCCACTGAATTTAATAAGTAAGTTGTATTACTTCCTTATATAAATTTATTAGTGAGATGGGGAATTGGTGCACAGAGAAGCAGCACAAAATAGAAGGATGCTTCTGATAGAATTTTTTAAATTGAGCTATAATTGACATACAATATTGTATAAGTTTAAGATATATAACATGTTTATTTAATATATTTATATACTGCAATATGATTACCACCATAGTACTAATTAACATATCTATCATATCATTATCTTTTTGTATGTAGTAAGGATAATGAAGATCTAGTCTCCTAGCAATTTTTATTTATTTATTTATTTTTATTTATTGATTTATTTTTTTAAAGATTTTATTTATTCATTTGACAGACAGAGATCACAAGTAGGCAGAGAGGCAGGCAGAGAGAGAGGAGGAAGCAGGCTCCCTGCCGAGCAGAGAGCCCGATGTGGGGCTCGATCCCAGGATCCTGGGATCATGACCTGAGCCAAAAGCAGAGGCTTTAACCCACTGAGCCACCCAGGTGCCCCTCTCCTAGCAATTTTGAAGTTTATTATATAACATTGTTGACTATAATTACTATGCTATAGATGAGGTCTCTAGAACTTATTTGTCTACTAGTTGCAAGTTTGTATCCTTAAACATTGCCCTAATTCTCCCAACCCCTATACCTTAGTAACCATCACTCTACTCTGTTCTTATAAGTTTTCCTTTTTTATTTTTTATGTTTATTTTTTGTTTGGCTTTTTTAGATTCCACATACAAGTGCTCTCATGCTATATTTGTTTTTGTCTGTCTGACTTCTGTCTTTAACATAATGCCCTCAAGACTCATCCATGTTGTCACACATGGAAGGATTTCCCTCTTTCTCACTGCTAAAAATGCTCCATTGTGTGTGTATATATTCATACACACATATAAACATACATATATACATACAAGTAACATATATATACATATATACACATATGTACAAATATCATATATACACACAAACACATATAAACATATATGTACACAAGTGTGTGTGTGTGTGTGTGTGTATCATCTTTTCCATTCATCTCTTGGTGGACACTTAAGTTGTTTCCTGATTTTGTGTATTGTGAATACTGCTGCAATAAACATGACTGTTAAATAACAAATGTTGATTTTACACTGAAATTTTATCTGACATTTATTATCATCTAAGTTGTCACACATATTTGCAATCCAATATTTTCCCACATGATTTCATCTTTGTGTTAAGTATTGCTCAATGGGAAATTGTTTCTCATAAGCCTGAGTATCTCATGTCTTCTTGAAGCAAAGCTCTATTAGTTGTAACTTAAATTCAGAGGACTTAGCTCACACTGTTAATTTCCCCATGTACTCACAGATTAGGAATTACTAATAGCTTATTTGGTGTTTTTAAAACTATGTTTTTATTAATGAGTTTATTTTAAAAAGTATCAGTGTTATTACCTTATTATTTTCTTTAAATGACAGAACCATATAAACAAATGAAAAACAGCAATTAACATTTGTATTCCCACCAAAGGAAAATTCAGCTACTTTAATAATTCATATTTGGTATAATTTATAATCATTTTTAATACCCTAAAGTAGAAAAAGTGAAAATCTCTGTAGTTATACTCTGTTAATTGAGTATCTGAGTATCTTCCAGGTTATCACAAAAAGAAAAATAGAAATTTTGGATACATTCTCAACTCTATTTTATTATTCTGCCATATGTAAGAGAGTATCTACAATTTCCCAAATGAGGTAATGAGAATAAGAAGCAATCATCCAAACATATATGTTTTAAAATGGTATCTTTTTTTGCAAAATAGATGTTCTAAAGATATACATTAAAATAAGGTAAAATCTTAAGACAATCAGAGATTTAGGGGAGCTTAGTTAGAGAATATGTGTCAGAAAAATGTTGGCTCCAATGCAATGAAACACATTTTGAGTTTTAATTTTGGATTAGGATTTAGTCTAAGATCAGACTGCTATTGCAAAAATCACCCACTGAGTGAATACTACTCTGTGTGCTCCACAATCACCACCAACCCACAAAGTGCGGAAAGGCACTATGTTTTTTTAGATTATTGAACTTTCATTTTTTCACACCTCCTTCATATGCAGCTGGAGTGGCTTGAAGTCTCTGTAATAGGTTTGATTCATTGCTGCCGCTATGAAGACTCAGTTTTCATATTTTTAGATTTTTCACTAACAGGGATAGACTGTGTTAAGAGTTCATATATTTTGGAAGGAATTTTAGGGTATTATTGATCCTTTTAAATATTTATTTATTTTTATTAGAAATATCTGTAGTTGGAAGTAAGAATGATCAAGGAATGCATTATATTGTATATACTATTAAAGTTTGTGTATATATATTAAGTGTGTAACCCTGACCACTTCAAATTTGATTATGCTATATAAACATAGGTATATATAATTCTATCTTGTATTTTATATATATCATATATATTCAATATATATACATATATACATATGTGTATGTACCAGTGTTGTGTGTGTGTGTGTATGTATATATGCCTGTGTAAGCATAATGAATTTAAACTCCAGTGGTTGGAATCAACATGAATTTAGAGGTAGTAATGAATAAATATTAATTCAATATATAAATTCCTATCCCATTCAGCTACACATCTACATCTAGATATACAGATAGAAACATATGAATTAACTCTGTGAAGGACAAAAATACTGTTTTTTTTTCTTTTATACCACAACTTATTAACCCCATATTCTGTAAATATTTTTCAAGGTTAAGATTGAATAGAATAATCAAGGCACAAAATTAATTATTGTATTTATCTCTTCTGTAAATGCAGTTATTAATATGCAGATTTTGTGCCTTCAGGACGCATTCATTATTTATATTCTACAAATCATTGTGACTGCAGACTCTCCTAGTTAAGGATCTCATTTAAACATTAAAGTGAATTCCTATTTTAGTACCTATATACAAATATTGAAAATAAAATTGTAATTGGAGAATGATACTTTTAACTATGTTAATCTAGGTAGTTAATAACCTAATTGTATATCTAAGACTAAGCTAAAATGTTTTATTTGGTTAACATTTATGAGCTAGATTGTATTAGGATGTTTTCTATAATCTGAAACTTCTATCATATGTCTTTCATATGAATTATCTTATTATATATTCATGTAGTGTGTTATATATTCATGAAGTGTGTTGTAATGACCCTGCAATGGTGGGCTGAGGCATCTTCATGCAGAATTAGGTTCAAAGTTTAGAGCTGATGATCCTACTTATGCATCAGAAAGGTAGGTATGAAGAGACTTATTACTCATATATAAGGTTTCCTTGGGAGAGCAGGGAAGACTTTTAAACTGGTCTGAACTGATCTGAGAGAGCAGGGAAGGACAACTGCTTTGGTTTTTATTGTATTTGGTGGGTAGAACTGAGGAGAGTTCCCAGGTGGGCAGGGGCTTGCATATTTTTGACTTCCCATTGGTGCCATAGGAGAAAATGCCAGGTCACTCATTAGTCCTAGCTGTGAAAAAGAAGGAGAAGGAGGGGTATTGGGGCTTGAAGTCTGTCAAACAGTCAAACATCCAAAATGGAGTCAGACTCTATAATATGGTAGAAACTACCTTCAGTGAAGTATTATTTACCCAAAGCAGAAATCTAATTTTTCTTTAAGTAGAAAGAACATTTGTTAAAATAGTTATTGATTCACAATATATAACTATACTCTTTATAATGAATAATATAGGGTAATTTATGGATCCCATGCATCATATTTTAAGCAAATGTAGTTGAAGAGCTCTGTCTATCACTGTAAGACTCTGTTTTTAACATAGACAGTATATCTGTCTTGTTCACTGCCAGTCTGCTTGGCATTTTCCAATTTTCTTAAGCATCTCTGAGTTTTGTCTTTAAGAAATAAAATTTCATTATTCCAGTTTCTTACAGGGTAGCACCATCAGATGGGTTTTCACTCTTATCTACGTGGCATTCTTTCAAAGCAGATGGTAACACCATGTACATTTTCTCTTCAACCTAAAATTATTTTTCTTGTCTTTTCATGTCTTTCATAGACCTCCTAATAGGATAAAAATTGCTTTACCTGATGGATATTCACAGTGATGTTTCTGCTTCTTCAAGATATGCCAAACATATCTTCTAGGCAGTACAAAAAAAGAAACAAAAAAACAATCGTAAATGTTACATAGGATATCAAAGTTACTTTTCTTCATTCATGACTTTTTCTTTTTTAACTTTCAAAATATATGCAATGTGGCTTTTTAAGTCCCCCCACCTTAATTAGGATGCCAAAATAGAGGTCATAGAATAGATATTTTTATAAGCCCATAACAATTATAGTAATTATAATTTTGATGAACCTATATAATTTATTTATAGCAACATTAACTGTTAATTAGTTTAAATCATCAAAAGAATTATTCATAGATAATTACACCATACTCTTATTTTTTGTTATATTACCATTTCTTAGACATACTAGTTTCATAACATATACACATATAATTTTCAGAAAAAAAGTCAAGGAGGTATTATTCTTTTGGCCCCTACATTGTTAATAATGATAATTCTATATTCCCTAACATTTTCTTTATCAACTTTTCACCTGAATTATCCTTAATTAATATAATAGAACTAATGCCAATTATTTTTGGAGTGTTAGCATGTGTCATTGAATAATCTTTTGCTCCTTTCCTCAAAGAGAAGAATAATGGACTAGACATGGATTAGACTAAAATAAGCAAGTAAACACATAGGAGGCTTCTGGGCAATATTCTGTTTGAATGTCAGGAGAGGACTGCACTAGTGGAAGAATCCTACATTTCCATACCAAATGTGGTAGGTTGCATGGCTATTTGAGATTGGATAAGAGCAGGATACTGATTAAGATTATTAAGAAGATGGGTTCTGCCAGTCAATGTACTAGATTAATCTATTGCAGATCAGTTATTCAGGAAGCAGAATCATAATAGGAAAATTCTCAGTCTCATATATGCCATGTTGAAGGCTCCTCAAACACCCTTTCCATTTCACTCTATTGTCCCTGAAGGGGGGCTCTAACATATGTTGGGTGAAATGGATCTGGTGTCAAACCAAACTTAAATATTTCTGTAATTTGGTAGAGTGGGTAGTTTTAAGGGCATGATAATTAGGGAAATAAATGAAGACAAAACAAATGTTTTCTTTGTATTTTTTTTTCTAGTAATAGATCACCAGTTTAATGGGAAAATCTAGAGAATTTCAGTTTTGAAACATAAAATATCCTCTGCCTGCAAAGAGACAACTGAAGTAGATGTTCAGGAAATTTTTTTTCTCCAAGAATACACTTTCTTTCCATTCAGTTTGTTCTTTTCATCAAATATTTTCCAAGAAGTTGATGGCTTTGCATACGCTACTCATTCTGTGACTTAAGTTAATTGGTCTGGGGATCGGCAATTCACAAGAGATCTGGGACATCAGTTTGTTTTAGTTATATTTTTCAGAATACGGGTTCAATAAAATCTTTTCCAGTGTCCTTAGAGATAAAAAATTGGGGAATGATGGAAAATTATTTTTCTGACATGGGCTCAAAGTCAGATATAAGATGAATGAAAGCGGAGATTATGCAATAATGTGCAAGTAATATGATAATTACTGAAATAGAGATATGTATTAAGGGTGGGGGGAAACAGAAAAATCCAAATTGACTGATTCAGTGTGAAATTAATGAGCAGGCATTATTTTGCCCGAACTTTAAAGAATACATATGCTTTTGCTGAGGGGACAAGAGAGGGCAGAGAAAAGACTCTTTTTCAATATAGGAATATTTTTCAATATAGGAGTGTTAGCATGTGTCATGTGTCAGTTTGAAAAATACTGTATATTCACAAGTAACTCAGTATCACTGGAGTAAGAATGTGTTCAACAAAGTGATGGGAATTGAAGCTGGCAGGTAAGCAACTATGACATTATACATGGACAATACATGCATACATGGATACATGGGCTTATACAATAAGCCCCAAAGTCATAACATTTACCTTGAAAAGAAAAATGATGTGACAGTATTACATGAAAAAACCAGCATCTTTAGTCATGGATTGGAAATGGTGGAACAAGAGATTGGGACACTCCAAATGAAGATTTTGAGACTACCTCTAGAAAGAGGTAATATTCCTTTACATAAGAAGATAACTTAGGGAGAGACAGGTGTATGGACTATTGGAAACACATAGGAGGTTGTAATTCAGATGCTTATTACTTGTTTTTGTTTTTGGAATTAGGGCATGAAACAAGATAATTGGTATGATACTCATAAATTTGGTGCTTAAATTTTTGAAAGACTTGTGGTTTCTCACCATGAGTTTAGTGATGGGCACATTGAAGCTTAGTGGTCTTTAGGACCTCCAGGCAGTTGTAATGTACTTGCCACATGCTCATAACATTTGAGGTAGAAGTTTGTAATAGCTCAAACTATGGCAACTATGTTGCACTGAGCTTTGTGGACAGATACATCTTTGTAGTGAGGGGAATGTCCTATATATTATAGGATGTTTAGCAGCATCACTTGCCTTGACCCACTAGATCCCAGTAGCACCATCTTCTATTTAAAAAAAAAAAAAAATTCTGCAGACATTGCCAAATGTTTCCTGTAGGGAGGGGCAAATAATCATTGGCTGGGAACTACTGAGCCAGAGTAACAGCATGATTCATAGACATATGGGTAACTGCCATGTAGTGACTATAGAACAAGCAGAGAATAAAGCAAAGAACAGAGCTCTGAAGAGAATAGCACTGAATGGTAAAGAGAGGTGTCTTAGTCAGTTTAGGCTACTATAACAAAATACCATAAACTAGTTGGCTTACATATACCAGAAATGTATTGCTCACAGTTTTAGAGGCTAGACGCTCAAGATCAGAAGGCCAGAATATATGGTCAGGTTCTGTTGAGGAGTCCTCTTCAGTTTGGGCAGGGCTGATTGCTGATTTCTCATGGTAGAGGTGGAAGAGTTAAGGGAACTGCCTGGGGCATCTTTTGTAAGAGCTCTAATCCAATTCTTGAGGGTTCCACCCCCATAAGATAATGATCTCCCAAAAGCCTCCTAACCAAGACTTTGGGCCTTTGGTTTCTACACATGAATCTGGGGAGAGGACAAAAACATTCAGACTGTAGCACAGAGGAAAGGTGACTGAAAAAAGAGTATATAGTCAAGTATGAGACAGTTGAAGACAAAGGGTTAATAGAAAAGCCAAAGGTGAAGGAAGTCTTCCAGAGACCAAAAAAGAATTATACATGTTAAGTTAAAGATAAGACTGTTAAGAAACATTTTAAATAAAAATGAAACTTAGAAAGTGCTATCCTCATGTCTTTCAGTCTCTTGACATGATGATGGGATTTCATGTGAGGAGGTAACCAGTGTTGCATAGGGGGGAAGAATTTTCAAAAATATCATGATAATTTTAATAGCATTAAAAACGTTTAGCTATTCTTAGTGACATTATTAAATCCTAAAAGGTATCTGCCTTAAAAGAAGAATAATACCAGTTAATAATATACTCAGAAATTATTGAGAAGAAATCATAAACAGCTTCAGTGAACATTTAGATAGTATATAAAAATAAATGTGTTTTTTTATTATTATTATTATCATTATTATTTTTGAAATGTTGAATTGGCTTTTAAAGAGCAGGTAAACTGCAACTGAAGAATATAGGCTAGAAAATTTTCAGGTATCTCTTTCATGTCATAAAAGACATGGCTTTGACTACTTATATTACATTTAGTAGAACTTATACAAGTAGTTCTCTCAGAAATCCAGAAATATTTCTGGATGAACTACCTGAAAAAGACAAAACTAGTTATACATCACTAAGTCCTCTGTTCATAGGTGACAATGAAGCAATGCAAACATGAGAATTTGCCATGAAACAATTTCCTTTGATTTGGAGAAGGAGCAGCACAAAGTATGACATGAATCAAAGACTTTCCCCTAGCCTCTTTACTCCTAGTTAGGGGCCTCTCTTTAGATACTGAAATATATATTCATTTCAAATTTTCTTTTCTCTTTTTATTAATTTTTTTATTTTTTATAAACATATAATATATTTTTATCCCCCCGGGGTACAGGTATGTGAATCACCAGGTTTACACACTTCACAGCACTCACCATAGCACATACCCTCCCCAATGTCCATAATCCCACCCCCCTTCCCTCAACCCCCCTCCCCCCAGCAACCCTCAGTTTGTTTTGTGAGATTAAGAGTCATTTATGGTTTGTCTTCCTCCCAATCCCATCTTGTTTCATTGATTCTTCTCCTACCCCCTTAATCCACCCTGTTGCATCTCCACTTCCTCATATCAGGGAGATCATATGAAAGTTGTCTTTCTCCGCTTGACTTATTTCGCTAAGCATGATTCTACACATTCGGCTTTATTCTATGTTAGTAGTGATTGGGGAAAAATATATTGTATACAACTACATTTTCTGCCATTGAAATATGCGACTATCTCATATGAAAATGCCTTTGTTTACATTTTTTAAATTTTTTTTCAGGGTTCCAAAATTCATTGTTTATGTACCACACCCAGTGCTCCATGCAATACATGTCCTCCACAATACCCACCACCAGGCTCACCCCACCTCCCCAAACTCCTCAGTTGTGTTTACATTTGTGGTAGATAATCTTCCATTTTAACTACTACAATCTTCCGTTTTAACTACTACTCCTTTGCTGTGAAAGGAAAGGAGTTATACATTTCGTTTAGTTTATAAGCATTATTATTTTTTAATTTATTTATTTTCAGAATAACAGTATCATTATTTTATGTAGGCTTCCAATATCATTTAAATACTGTGTAGAATAAATAAGTAGTATATAATTTGGTTTCTGTACTGAAATAATTTCACATTTTGTTGGACATCCAATGGCCTTTAAAACCAAATGAAAATTTTACTCTTTTATAGTCCACTTTCTTATTCTAATACAATACAGATGACTTTCATAACTGGGGGAATTTTTAGTATTGACTCATTATATCACATTATATTTAGGAATTTTAAAACATTGAAAAGCACCGAGAAGCTAAAATTGGAATATTAATTAGACTGGTTGAGTTCAAGCAAACAAGGATTATAATAGGGATGTAATTACTAAATGAAATGGAGAATATGAAAGCCAATGTATGAGAATAACTGTTTTACTCTACCTGTGAATACTTAGGTATGAAATGAGTATAGAAATACTCACTTTATATTTTTAAATTTCCTTTTCGTTATGCTTGATATGGAACAGTTTTACATATTAATCATTTTATGATTTTTCTCTTCACATTTTTTACCTGTCATTATTTTTTTTCTCCCTTTGGAAATGTTGGCCTTTCCATTAATTTTTCTGAAATAGTAATTTAGATGGTTAAATCAGGAAAAAAAAAAAAGGAGTTTTCAAGTGAGGATAATCTGCATAAGCAAAGAAATAACATAAGGAATGAGTGTTATATCCTAACTAGAGAGTGATGATGTTGGTCTGACTAGAATCAAGAATGTGCATTGATATAAAAGGAAGTTAGTTAGATGGAGGAAAGTAAGATCTATAAGGGAAAATTTTCCAGATATGAATCAGTGGATATTAGAACTATAAAAAATTTAGAATAGAAAAATGGATCTAATGAAAAATGATCTGCTGGTTTATAAAAATTGTTTAGAAAAGACGAAATTATAAACTGGGAATCCAATTAAAGAAACACCTATTGCAGGATTCAAGGTAAAGTTTAATGTGGTCTAGAATAGTTTGGTAATCTTAGTAATGGCCACCTAAGACATACCCTCATCCTAACCTCTGGAATTTGTAAATGTTACTTTATATGAGGGAGGAAGGAAGGAAGGGAGAGAGGAAGGAGGGTGAGAGGAAGAAAAGAGAAAAGGAAGGAAGGCAGAAGGGAGAAAGAAAAGAAAATTAAAAAAAAAAAAAGCTGTACATGTTAAGGATCTTGAGATATGGAGATATTTCTGTATTATCTGAGTGGCCCTAAATGCAATCTCATACCTTTTTATAAATAGAGGGAAAACAGAGGGAGATTTGACATTCCAAAGAGGAGAAGGTTTTGTGATCATAAAGGTAGAGAGTGGAGTGATATATCCACAACAAAGGAATAACAGCTCTAAGAGGCAAGAAATGATTCTCCCCTATAGCCTCTGAAGAGACCAGGGCCCAACTGACAGGGTGCTGCAAAACTTATTTTGGTCTTTTCTTGTCCAAAACTGTAAGAATAAGTCTCTTTTGTTTAAGCCACCATATATGTAGCAATTTGTTAGTCATTTTAGAAAACTAATATCAATGCGATGTGATTTAATTGTTTATCAGAAGCAGTGTTCACAATCTCATATGGCAACCATGGCATTAAGGTTATATTAAAGCATTTTGGGGCAGATACTTTGTAATACATCAAATATTTTAAACACAGTCTATCTTTTGAACATAAGACAGGCTACTGAGTGTCTATAAACATGAGTTTTCTCTCCTGCACAATAGAAATAATGATCCTTAGCTCATATCATTATCATGAAAAGTAAATAAGAAAGCATATGTAAAATACGTTACAGATGATAAATGTACCCCTGATGATAATATAATTATTCTATTTTATTTTATATCTGTTTTCACTTCTAGACAGTTAATTTCACATAGACAAAACTTTGTTATATTAGTCTCTTATTCCACACACTCATCACACAGCTGACATTCATTAGATTTATTTTTGAGTAGATAGATGGAAGAATAGGTAGGATGAATAATGGAAATCATCTTTTTTCAGAATTTGGTTACGATCTATAACATTTGGAAGATAAATATTTAGTTTCATTTTTCCCATTTTGTTTTACCTCAAAGTGTATTTTGCTAGTGGTAGTTTCAAACACAAAAAGAAAACTTTAAATGAATACTTAGGATTACCCACAGAAAAAAGTGAAATCGAGTCCTTGGGATTTACTTGATTTTGCAAATATTAAATTCTAAGGTGAGGGGTATAATAATAACCCAGATATAGAGCCTGATAGCAGATGGAATAAAACAATTCTGGTCATGTCAGAAATGTGGAATTAGTTATAAAAACATATACCAAAATTATGTCGTCTTTAGCACCACTTCAAGATATTTTGCTGTGTTTATAATGATTAGATTTGTTTCTGGAAAACTACCAGATGCTCATAACATTAAGGTCAATTCAATGTTTATTCTGTGTTGCGGAGGCCATGCATCAATTCCAATTTTCTATATTCCTTCTTCAGGCTCTCACTTGCACTTGATAAATTTTCCATCTACTGCTAGATTTTTAATTAGTAAATGTTTTGCCAACAATGTACATAGCAAGTGTTCACAGAGTTAAGATTTCCTCCTGGTGGCTCCTAAGTACATTCCCAACATAGAATGCTGTGTGCAGGCTTCATGCACGCATATTCTCTTTGTTATCTTGTACTGGCTTGTTCAGGTTGTTTTATTTTAGATTAACAGATAATGTTATGAATCACTGCCTTGTCTTTTTCTATCACCTGTCCACATAGTGATGTTCAGTGAGTGCTATTTTATCATCTGGGCGAAAATGCTGTTAAGATCAAATATAACTGTTTCAAACTGTTATAAGCTGCAACCAGTATCTATAGCAAGCAGATGGGAAGTAAATGAAGAAGATGACAACACAACTATATTTCAAACAACTTAGATATTTGATAACTACCTTTATTGCTACATTTCTTTGCTTCATTCCCATACCCAGTTTTTCACATGCATTGTAACATGGTTCTGCTCTTTGAAGGGACTAACATGGATAGAAATGAATATCTGAAAGTGGAATACTTTTTTTTAAATGTAGTCACATAACATTACAGTTAAATATCACACATTAGAATTATTTCTAAATTAGATTAGCCTTCCTGAAAAAATGACAATTTTATGTAGTCTTATACGTAAATCTGTACAAAATATTATAGTCCATATAGAAATTTTATTGTAAATTATGGATTATAGGACATTTAAAATGTATGGTGTCCCTAATAAAACTCATTGTAGCCTTATTGAAAGTTATTGAATCCTTATGAAATGAAATTTCAGCGAGGCTTTAATATTTGGTGATTATCAGAAGAAAATAGTTTGGAAACTTGATTGTCAATTATGAACTGTTTAATTCCTAAAGCCCACAGCTGCATTCCATCATTTACAGTGTTTCATATTTCTATTAGAGAAATTAACAATTACTTCTCCAAGCCAGTCAAAATAAGTAGTTTCATAATACCATGCTAAAATTCCTTTATGAGGCTTCAACCTCATTTTTAAATTTGCTTGAGCCATTTGTTTGAACTGAAATAAAGTCATTTCAAAAGAATGTTGTTACAAGATCAATATTTTTGTAACTGTGCTTTGGCTGTGATTGAGCATTTTTGTAGAATCAGTGTCTGTTATTTGGTGATGGGATACGAAATCTGCTGACATTTATTTTCAGTTATAAGCATCACCATAGTATTTTTTGCTATTGTTACTCATTAAATATTACATCCATACTTTTGATATGTGACACATTATTAATATCTCTTAATTGGGTTATTTATAGACATATACACCCTCAGTATTATTTCCCTGCTCAATTTCACACAGTCACATGCACCAAAGTTGCTAGGAGTTATATAATAAGAGAATCAAATAAAATGTTATTTGAGCACCAATTACATGAAAAATTCATAATCTAGGTAGACAGTATAAGGACACTTGAGGTCATGATATCACTGCCTGGACACCAAGACGATGAATCTGATATGACTCTTAACTAAACTGTACCATCCTCAAATCTACTTTGTGATTCAGTTTTTTATCTCTCTGACTGTCCTAAACATACTCAATGGAGTGCCAGTGGTATGTTTGGAAATCTCTATCTTCATGCTGAATATATAGCCTGTGATCCTAAGCCCAACTCTGTTCTTGGAGAAAAATTGCATTATTATGGGGTTGGTAATATCAGCCATTGAAGAAAATACAGTCCCCTTAGATCTCTCTATTCTCTGCTCAGTATTCTTACTTATCTCTTTCATCATGTCCTTCCAGATCAGGGTCTCACTTATATCCTCTTCCCGTATGCATCATCTAGAATTTCTATCTGTTATAACAAAAATTCCATCCTCATTCTCTTCATAGAAAATTTTCCTTCCTTGCATAATTAAAACCTACATCTCTCCCATTGATGTTTTTCTGCAAACTTGTCAATGAGAAACTATGTTTTCTCACATATTCTGCTTCATGAAGAGTCCAGAGATAGAATTAGCTTGTTATTATTTGCAGACTACTATTTCTCAATTCATGCAGAATGAAATCTGCTCCTCTGGAATTTTATCCAGGCTCATTCCATCAGTTTCATTATGTGCTGTCCTTGACATCTTTTAACTTGAAGTACCAATTCTCTACATTCATTGAGAACGTAGTTAAAAAGGATTTCAGCTTTATTCCCTACCACTAAGTATGTGGTTACCCAGGACCATTTTAAAATTTATCTAGAATTCTAATTAAAATATAAAGGGAGAAATTTCCAGGCTTCATTAAATATAGTTGTTTTTCAGTTGTACCCTATAGTAGTGCTCACATTTTGTACTTTTTTTTCTTTTTTTTTTAATTTCTTTTCAGCATAACAGAATTCATTGTTTATGCACCACACCCAGTGCTCCATGCAATATGTGCCCTCCATAATACCCACCACCTGGCTCCCCCAACCTCCCACCCCCCACCCCTTCAAAACCCTCAGGTTGTTTTTCAGAGTCCATAGTCTCTCATGGTTCATCTCCCCTTCCAGTTTCCCTCAACTCCATTCTCCTCTCCATCTCCCCATGTCCTCCATGTTATTCATTATGCTTCACAAATAAGTGAAACCATATGATAATTGACTCTCTCTGCTTGACTTATTTCACTCAGCATAATCTCTTCCAGTCCTGTCCATGTTGCTACAAAAGTTGGGTATTCATCCTTTCTGATGGAGGCATAATACTCCATATTGTATATGGACCACGTTTTCCTTATCCCTTTGTCCGGTGAAAGCCATCTTGGTTCTTTCCACAGTTTGGTGACCGTGGCCATTACTGCTATAAACATTGGGGTACAGATGGCCCTTCTTTTCACGACATCTGTTTCTTTGGGGTAAATACCCAGGAGTGCAATGGCAGGGTCATAGGGAAGCTCTATTTTTAATTTCTTAAGGAATCTTCACACTGTTCTCCAAGTGGCTGCACCAACTTGCATTCCCACCAATAGTGTAAGAGGGTTCCCCTTTCTCCACATCCTCTCCAACACACATTGTTTCCTGTATTGCTAATTTTGGCTATTCTAACTGGTGTAAGGTGGTATCTCAATGTGATTTTAATTTGAATCTCCCTGATGGCTAGTGATGATGAACATTTTTTCATATGTCTGATAGCCATTTGTATGTCTTCATTGGAGAAGTGTCTGTACATGTCTTCTGCCCATTTTTTTTATATGATTTTCTGTTTTGTGTGTATTGAGTTTGAGAAGTTCTTTATAGATCCTGGATATCAACCTTTTGTCTGTACTGTCATTTGCAAATATCTTCTCCCATTCTGTGGGTTCCCTCTTTGTTTTGTTGACTGTTTCCTTTGCTGTGAAGAAGCTTTTCATCTTGATGAAGTCCCAAAAATTCATTTTCACTTTTGTTTCCTTTGCCTTTGGAGACATATCTCAAAAGAAAGTGCTGTGGCTGATATTGAAGAGGTTACTGCCTATGTTCTCCTCTAGGATTCCTGATGTATTCCTGTCTCACATTGGGGTCTTTTATCCATTTCAAGTTTATCTTTGTGTATGGTATAAGAGAATGGTCAAGTTTCATTCTTCTATATATAGCTGTCCAATTTTCCCAGCACCATTTATTAAAGAGACTGTCTTTTTTTCACTGGATATGTTTTCCTGTTTTGTTGAAGATTATTTGGCCATAGAATTGAGGGTCCATATCTGGGCTCTCTACTCAGTTCCACTGGTCTGTGTGTCTGTTTTTATGCCAGTACTATGCTGCCTTGGTGATCACAGCTTTGTAGGAAAGCTTAAAATCAGGTAGCGTGATGCCCCCAGTTTTGTTTTTCTCTTTCAACATTTCCTTAGCAATTTGGGGTCTCTTCTGATCCCACACAAATTTTAGGATTATTTGCTCCAGCTCTTTGAAAAATATCAGTGGAATTTTGATCAGAAGGGCATGAAAAATATAGATTTCTCTAGGCAGTATAGACATTTTAACAATGTTTATTCTTCCGATCCAAGAGCATGGAATGGTCTCCCATCTTTTTGTGCCTTCTTCAATTTCTTTCATGAGTGTTCTGTAGTTCTTTCTTTTTTTTTTTTTTTCTGTAGTTCTTTGAGTACAGATTCTTTACCTCTTTGCTTAGGTTTATTCCCAGGTATCTTATGGTTCTTGGCACTATAGTAAATGGAATCGTTTCTCTAATTTCCCTTTCTGTATTTTCATTGTTAGTGTATAAGAAAGCCACTGATTTCTGTACATTGACTTTGTATCCTGCCACATTACTGAATTGCTGTATGAGTTCTAGTAGTTTGTGGGTGGAATCTTTTGGGTTTTCCATATAAAGAATCATGTCATCTATGAAGAGACAGTTTGACTTCCTCATTGCCAATTTGGATACCTTTTATTTCTCTTTGTTGTCTGATTGCTGTTGCTGGAACTTCTAATACTACATTGAACAGAGTGGTGAGAGTGGGCATCCTTGTCGTGTTCCTGATCTCAACGGGAAGGCTGTGAGCTTTTTCCCATTGAGGATGATATTTGCTGTGGGTTTTTCATAGACATATTTTATAAAGTTGAGGAATGTTCCCTCTATCCCTATACTTTGAAGGGTTTTAATCAGGAATGGATGCTGGATTTTGTCAAATGCTTTTTCTGCATCAATTAAAAGGACCATGTGGTTCTTCTCTCTTCTCTTATTGACTTATTCTATCACATTGATTCATTTGAAAATGTTGAACCATCCTTGTAACCCAGGGATGAATCCCACCTGGTCATGGTGGGTTGCAGTCCCTGGGGACACAGGAACTCCAGCTTGTACCCAAAACCATGACAGCTGCGGCTGTCTGGGAAGCTCCATACAGCCAGAGGGGTCCCAAGCAGTGATAGCACACTGAAATCTTCCTGCTGGGCCTGGCAGGGAGTGCTCAGACTTTCTGGGTCTGAGAGGGCCTGGCTGGTGCCTGCAGTACCTCTCTCAGGGGAGGGTGTGGGGTGCAACTCAGACTCTGATAGTCCGGCATGGAGCGTGTGTGGGGAGTGCAAAAGGCTGTGGTTCTGCCAGCTGGCGAGGCACCCAGGCATTCTCAGGCACACTTGTGAGCACTAGTGATTCAGGGACCAAGACCTCCACTGCACTCTCTCTGGCTCAGCACAAGGGGTGGCTGTCCTTTCTCCAGGGACTTAAGCCCCTCTCCCCAACCACCCCGATTCCCACAATTTCCCCTCACAATCCTTTGCTCTATTTGAGTGCTTTCAACCAGACTCCAAGTTAGTGCTGGTACCCAGTGCAGGACACTCTCGTATTGGGGCATCACTTTTCAATGGGTCGCTTCTGGTGGCTCCCTCCCCCTTTTGTTTATCTTCCTATATTGGTCCAAGGTTCCCACTCCACTTTACCTGTCCACTGCTCCTGAAGAGATCCAGATGTGTATAATTATAATCTCAGACTGATTTCATGGGTGATCAGAGTTCTTTGGTAGGTAATCAGCTCACTTTAGGGTACAGGTTGAAGCGGCACCTCCTCCTAGTTCTCTGCCATCTTGTCTCATTCATTTTGTACCTTTTAAACACAACAACTATACTGCTTTGAAAACACTAAAATTCATTAGCCAAACGCTTAATATAATGTCTTATCTTTTAATGGTTTTCTTTCTTCATTAATGGAAACTGTTCTTTGAACTTCTCAAGGCCTTCATTCTCTTACCCTTTTTTGGTCAGTATTTAAAGCCTTTTATCCTTATAGAGGGTCTAAGTTTTGTGTCCCTGATATGCAAACACATTAACTTTCACAGGAGAATGGAAGAAACAAGGTCAAGAAAGACAAAGACATAGAACATGTTCATGAGATCTTGAGCAGATTGAAAGAGAATATTTTCTTGAGAAGTAAATCGATAAATTATGTCGATATTTATGTAGGGCTGGGTAAAGTAAAACAAAATAATTCAAGGATGGGTTTAATAAAAGAAAATGGTTAAAAATTCTTTGAAGACCAAAAGCACAAAAAACGGTATGGTAGATATTAGAGGATAATGATAAATGAGATAAATCAGCAGTAATAGTATCTGAACAGATGTTGCTTATACCTTTCAGCTGAGCTCACTAGTCCACACTAACCACTTCACTAGAGACATTGACCCATTTAGTGCTGGAATCACTGAAGAAGTGTTTTTGTTCCTGCTTCTATTATACCATCATCATCATCATTGTTATTATTATTATTTGGCTATAACACATTTTTATTTTCTTATTTTTATTTATTTATTGTGTGTTTCTTCTATTTTTACTTAAATATAACATAGTGTTATATTAGTTTTAGGTGTACAATGTAATGATTCATTGTACATGATCCATGTACACAATCCATGTAATGATCCATGAATTTCTCAGTGCTTCTTTCCTACATCTCTATCAACTTTCTGCTACCACTTCTGCTATTAGAGTTATAGTTAAGACACTTCTCTTTCCTTCCTGATCTTTTATATTCTAACAGAGACTTAAATCAGAAATCTTGAATATGAATCTATCACACAATGCTATCTGAGACATATAGCTGTTACATTTTTCAGCTCCAACACTACAAAATTTAGCAGAGGGACATGGATGGGGCTTGGTAGACATTAGTTAAATTACCAGCACAAGATTTATTAATTGTGAAAACCCAGTAGAAGTTAGATTAAAGGTAGAAATTCATTTAAACTTACCTGTACATTTTAAAAAGTTCTTCAGGGTTTATCTAAATTTTTTCCTCTCTTTTCAAATTTCCTCACATAATTATTATTGCAGTGAGTGGCACTTGCTCTTATGGAGGTACCATTTTTCACTTGGGAATCAATGGAACCATGGATGCCAATTGCTGCTTTTACATGGCATGGTGTCTTGAATCCTTAGTACTTTAGAATCCATGAAGCATTCAGACTAAAATCATGACAAATAGGCCTTAAATGGAACAGCGTCTCCCTTAGATAAACAAATTTGTGTGGAGCAAACCAGTTCTACTGAAAATTTCTTCTAGAAAAACATCCTATATCATGTGAATGAACAATTTTATAACAGCACTGGATATCCCATTGACAGATTAGAGCCTGGTGATCCCACATGAAAGAAAATGTTTTTCTTTACATCCAATTTTTCCACTACCAATCCCTTTTGATATCACTGATTAAGAGAGAGAGTCACAAAGCTATCTTTAAAGCAGGGCACCTGGGTAGCTCAGTTGGTTAGGCATCTGCCTTTGGCTCAGATCTTGTTTCCAGGGTCCTGGGAATTGAGCCTCACATCCTGATCTCTGCCCATCAGAGAGTCTGCTTCTTCTCCATTTGCCTCTCTTCCAGCTCGTGCTTTCTCTCTCACTCTCTCAAATAAATAAAATAAATCTTTTTTAAAAAACACCAAAAACCTATCTTTAAAGTTTCAATTAGCCTATTAATCCAGTAGATCCATATAGGTTTATAGAATTTGTGGAACTAAAGTAGATATAGTATCTCTTCCTACCTCTCCATCATTATTCCCATTATATTTATCTATTTTATTCACTTTTAATGTTTACTATTAATTTTCATCAAATAGGAAAATGAAAACACTGTCAGTTTTACCAAATTATATAATATAAACCACATACATATGCAATTTTATGTTTTTAAACAGACTTTAAAACAAATCTGAGTCGAGGTGGGGGACAGAGGGAGAGGGAGAGAGAGAAGCTTAAGTGGTGGAGCCACTTAAGTGTGGAGCCTGATACAGAGCTCAGTTTCACAACCCTGATATCATGACCTGAGGCAAAATCAAAAGTAAGACATTTAACTGACTGAGCAACCAGGGACCCCTATCATTCAAAACTGTTTGTGTTTTAATTTCTGAACTTTAGAGGCAAAAACACTAAATGTCTTTTATATATGTTGACATGTCTTCTAGTTAGCATATGATCTGATTGTTTTTCCAGTAGAAAAAGCAGATTTATGTAGATCAATCTAATCTCTATCACTTCATTACCAAAAAATGATTTTTTTTTTCTGAAAAGATTGACCCCATTTCTGGGGAAAAGGAAGAAATCACACAAATCAATTAAGTGTTATGAAAAAGCACCAGAAATAGCTTTATTCCAAACTTTTTCTATAACAGAATAATTGAGGTCCCATGATTTTTACTTATTCATGGATTCCTCCTCATTTATTCTTATTCCTGGAATTCTACTGGGAGAACCAGACTTGAAGATGCATAACAAACTCTTGCTTTGCAGGAAATATTTTTTAAACCCCACTTAAAGTCTAGAATTGATCCATTATGTTCACCACATATGATCCATTATGTTCATCCGTTATGTTCACCTATCCATGGTTAAGGGGGTAGGATAAGAATAAATAAACAAGATGGGATTGAGAGGGAGACAAACCATAAGTGACTCTTAATCTCACAAAACAAACTGAGGGTTTCTGGGGGGAGGGGGGTTGGGGGAAGGGGGGTGGGGTTATGGACATTGGGGAGGGTAGTGCTATGGTGAGTGCTGTGAAGTGTGTAAACCTGGCTATTCACATACCTGTATCCCGGGGGTCAAAAATATATTATATGTTTATAAAAAATAAAAAAATTAAAAAAATTAAATAGAACTAAGAATTCTGTTGCACAAGCTGCATGTCATGTGCTCCATAGTCATACATGACTAGTGGTGACTATATAGGATAGTACAAATTATGAACATTACATCATTACTGATAATCCTATTTTATACTGCTGGTCTGGAGCAAAATAAAGAAAACATGGTAGTTTTGTAGTTGTCATGACCAGTACTCATTAGAGATTTCTTTTTCTTCATAACAGTTAATAAATTTGTTCTACAATAAAACAGAATATACATCCAATACTTACCTAGAGGTAAGCTTATCCTGGTATAGGCAAGGGTAGAAATAAAGAGATCTTAAGGTCAGAATTTAATTTGAAAACCTAATGCCTATTTAATAAAAATAAAAACTTTCACATACTTTTTGAGGAATCATCTATTTCTTAAAAATAGCCATGAGTTGACATTCAAATGCCTTATGGATGGAATCAAAATAGAATAAATGCATTAAAGGACTACTAATCATGTGTATTCTCCTCTAAGGCCTCTTGTTTCTTTAAACATAAAATAGTCTCACTGAAACATACACCATTATATCATCTTAGCATGGCAAAGCAGAAACAAAAACAGTCAGTTCCATCACAGTAACTTTTTGGAACCCCTAATTGAAGACTGATTATTTAGTTGAAAAGCAATCAGCACTCTAAGTTAACCAGGTTTTCTAAAACCTTTTTTTTTTTTTTTCAGAAAAAAAGATTATAAACACTAATATTTAATAAGTTTTCTGTTTTGACCATTAGTTTAAGGCAATTGTTTGCCTCCTTTTCAGCTCACTTTTTCTATAGGGAAGTATGAAAAATTAATCCATGACTCATACAGATGCCTAAAATCTTTGGGTATGATTGTTTTCTGTTAATTAGACATTCTAGAGGAATACTTCCTGAGATCTTTAATATTCAACATTGTGGTTACACTACTGCAAGCTCATTTCCTTAGTTTTGAAATATGAAAAAGGGCCATAATATCTTCTCCATGTGATTATTTGGGGTTATTAAATTAATACTCTATCAATCGAAAACAAAGTGAAGCAAATGATAACATCTCTCACTTGGTTATTATCTTATTTTAGCCTAGGAGACTGGAAATATGAATTATGTATTATAGATCTTCAAGAATATTTTTAATAACTAAAAAATTAATAAATTTGAATGGTACCAATGTTACAAAAATGATATAGTGACTATCATATCACATTAACACTTATAAGAAGTGTGGTACAAAGTTTATCATGCAAGTAAATGCCAGGTATAGTCAGTGAATGTGATATATAGACTGAAGTTCTCAGTAATATATACCTGGGAACTGGAGAATTTATGGCATAGTTCCATGTGAAGAAAAGTTTACAAGATTATCTACCCAGGTAGCATTTAGGAGTAGAAGCTACAGTCTACATATTTTATATTGTAAAATATAGGTTCAGTATGGTTGTAGACATGCAAGCTCTTTAATGTTCAATAGAAATTCTATTGTCTTTCTTCCCACTATGTGGGAAAAAAATTAGTTTTGCTTTCATTTACATATTTATTTCAGTATTCCTGATCTATAAATGTATGTATCCTTTCAATTATCCTTTGAAATAATTTCAAAATCTGTCTGGTTCTTCCAGTAGGGAAAATCTTTAACACATGTTTATTTTTTTTTAATTTTTTATTTTTTATAAACATATATTTTTATCCCCAGGGGTACAGGTCTCTGAATCACCAGGTTTAAACACTTCACAGCACTCACCAAAGCACATACCCTCCCCAATGTCCATAATCCCACCCCCTTCTCCCAAACCCCCTCCCCCCAGCAACTCTCGGTTTGTTTTGTGAGATTAAGAGTCACTTATGGTTTGTCTCCCTCCCAATCCCATCTTGTTTCATTTATTCTTCTCCTACCCACTTAAGCCCCCATGTTGCATCACCACTTCCTCATATCAGGGAGATCATATGAGAGTTGTCTTTCTCCGCTTGACTTATTTCGCTAAGCATGATATGCTCTAGTTCCATCCATGTTGTCGCAAATGGCAAGATTTCATTTCTTTTGATGGCTGCATAGTATTCCATTGTGTATATATACCACTTCTTCTTGATCCATTCATCTGTTGATGGACATCTAGGTTCTTTCCATAGTTTGGCTATTGTGGACATTGCTGCTATAAACATCCGGGTGCACGTGCCCCTTTGGATCACTACATTTGTATCTTTAGGGTAAATACCCAGTAGTGCAATTGCTGGGTCATAAGGCAGTTCTATTTTCAACATTTTGAGGAACCTCCACACATGTTTACTTTTATATCTGTATGATAGGCATTTTTTCCTTAAAATTATCTTTATAGTAATTGCTCTTATAATCAGTATCCTTCTACTGAGATTCCTTTTCTGTGTGAAATGGATAGTAGAGAATTCTCAGTGCCTTGTAGTACCCAAGAAGAAATCTGCTTCTTTCTTTCCTTTGGTGTAATAAACAAAGAGTCAGAAAACCACTTTATCTCTTCACACGCCGCCTCCTCATCTGCTGGTGGAAATCAACACAATTTTTCACTAACTATATATTATAAATAAGAGTGTGTGGTCTGCATTCATTAAGTATACAAGAAAAAATGAATAAAGATGAATGGTTTTTTATTTGGGAGTCCCAGATACTTTCTGGGGAGTATTAGAAGTTGGAATTGGATGTCAAGATCACTAATTCCTTTATCAATAATGGTTGTTGCCTAAAAAACCTAGAAAGGCTTTCCATTTATTACTTGATGAGACTTCTTAGAATAATGAGGTAGTCTCCAGCTATGTCATCACCAGTAAATACAGTAGTCTCCCCACTTATCCATGAGGGGTAAGTTCCAAAATCTCTAGTGGATGCCTAAAACCATGGATAGCACCAAACCCTATATATACTATGTTTTTTCTCCCCTATACATGTATACTTGTGATAAAGTTTAATTTGTGAATTAGGCAATTAGAGATTTGTAATAATGATTAATAATAAAATAGGATAATTATAAATATGTGCTATAATATAAGTTACATAAATGTGGTCTTAACATATTTTACTGTACTCAACCTTCTTCTTATGATAATGTGAGATGATGAAATGCCTATATGATGATATACAGTGAGGGGAATGTCATAGGCATTTTGACATAGCATTGGGCCATTACTGACTTTCTAATATATCAGGAGGAGAATCATCTGCTTCTGAACCATGGTTTACTGCAGGTAATTGAAATTGTGGAAAACAAAACCATGGATAAAGGGGATGCTGTTATACTTCAAATATAATATTTAACAACTTTATCAAAATACCTGACTTCTTGTAGATATTAGGTACATTTAAATAAATTAGAGACTTCAAAAAAAATAAATTAGAGACTTCTATATACTAAGTACTTACATTATGGTAAATGTTCTAAATACAGGGGTTATAACCATAAACAAAACAAAACAAAATAAATTTCCAAAATATAAATTAATATATTATAATAGAAAATCAAGTAATGCTAAATGTTATAAAGGAAAAAATAGGGCTGTGTGTGTAGGAGAGATATTAAAATCAGATAATTAAGGAAGTCAATGAAAACATGAAATTTATATATGAATTCAAATGAAAAGACTTGAATTACTTAATAAGAAGATTCTGTGCAACTGCTGACTAAGTGTTTCCTGACTTTATTAGATCACAAGGGGAGAAAACATATTAAAAATGACACAAAGGCCCAATTTTAGTCATGCATGATGGCACTTAACTAAACCAACTGCCAGCCTCCCATTGATTTCAAAGAATCTGTATGCTCAGATCAGCTCTGCAGAGATACAAAGCAAGGTGAGAAACTGACTCAGAGATACTTGACATCCAATATGCTTGATTCAGTTTTTCTAACACAGATGAACATAGCATTCTCTCAGGTTAAACAGAAAACAAAACAAAACAAAAAAATGGGGAATGCTCTGTATGGCTCTATTGAACTTGAAGTTATTTTTACAAGTATTCCTTCTGATGATATTTCTTATAAATAATTAAATAATTCTTATTTTTCTTCTAATAAAGTGTTACTAAAAACTTTCATGGAAAATAGAACTCAGTATCACATATTTTGAAAAAAATATTTCCATCTGCTAAGAAAAGAAACCATTGATTTATGAGCCTAAGGGATATAATCGGAGATATTTTTATTATTGGGCAGTGTAAAATAAAAATCCATGTGGGTAGTTAGATATAATTCAGAAATTCTTTATTTGTGTATGTGTGTTTTTTTAGTAAATCATACTGTGAAGGATAGCTGACAGAAGAAATATTATCCCACTAGATGACACAAATATTGTATGAAAATTCAACTTAATCCTCAAAGTCTATAAAACATCTCAGTATAAGTCTTCCATTAAAAAAAAAAAAAAGTTCTTCTACCCACTTAAGCCTCCATGTTGCATCACCACTTCATTGGGGAGGGTATGTGCTTTGGTGAGTGCTGTGAAGTGTGTAAACCTGGTGATTCACAGACCTGTACCCCTGGGGATAAAAATATATGTTTATAAAAAATAAAAAAATTAAAAAAAAAAAAAGTTAAATTTTAGTCTCTGTCCTTAGGTATTCTTCACATTACTGCAGAGCCCTTACTTAAAGAAACATAGTAGGGATTAAATAAATACATAAATGTATATATATAAATGTCAAGTTTCCATGTCTCCTAAGAAAGATAGAATCTTCTTAGATGGTAAATTTCAAAAGATGTTGAAAGGTATTTTATTTTGTCCTCAGCCCACAGTTATCATATATACAGGCATACCTCATTTTATTGTACTTTGCTTTATTGCGTTTCACAGATACTGCAGGTTTCTTTATAAACTGAATGTGGCAACCTTGCACCTCTCAATGTGCAATTATTTCAGTGCTATTTTTCAACATTTGCTCACTTTGTGTCTCTGTGTCACATTCTGGTAATTCTTGCAATATATCAAATATCTTCATTATTATTATATTTATTATGATGATCTGTGATGAGTTATCTTTGATGTTACTGTTATAATTATTTTGGGGCCCTGCAAGCCACACCCATATAAGATGGCATGCTTAATCAATGAATGTCATTCATTCTGACTGTTCTGACTGTTCTACCAATTGGCTGTTACCCAGTTTTTATCTCTCTCCACAGGTCTTTCTATTCCCTAAGAAACAGCAATATTAAAAATGAGCCAATTATTATCCCTAAAATGGCCTCTAAGTGTTCAAGTGAAAGGATGAGTCACATACCTTATACTTAAAGTCAAAAGCTAGAAATGATTAAGTTTAGTGAGTCAGGCATGTCAAAAGCCAAGATAGCCCCAAATCTAGGCCTCTGATACCAAACAGTTACCCAAGTTGTGACTATCAAAGGAATGTTGAAGAAAAGTAAAAATGTTACTCCCTTTAATGCATAAATAATACGAAAGCAAAACAGCCTTATTGCTGATATGGAGAAAGCTTTAGAGGTTTGGATAGGAGATGAAGTCAACTACAGCTTCCCTAAAACTACAACCTACTCCAGAGCAAGGACCTAACTCTCTTCAGTTCTATGAAGGCTGAAAGAAGTGAGAAAGATGAATTGAAGAAAAGTTAGAAGCTAGCAGAGGGTGGTTCATAAGGTTTAAGGAAAGAAGCAATCTTTATACCATAAAAGTACAAGTATAAAAGTATAAGACGAAGCTGCTGTAGGAGTGGCAGCAAGTTACTTAGAACATCTAGCTAAGAATATTAATGAAGGTGGTTACAGTAAACAGATTTTCATTGGACACAAAATAATATTTTTTAAAGATTTATTTGTTTATTTTAGAGAGAGAGAACATGTGTACACGCACAAGTGACAAGAGGGGCAGAGGCAGAAGGAGAGAAGCAGGCTCTCCCTGCTGAACACAGAGCCCAAAGCAGGGCTCAGTCCCATGACCTTGAGATCAAGACCTGAGCTGAAATCAAGAGTTGTATACTTAATGGATTGAACTACCCAGATGCCCCCAAAATAAACCTTTTGAAGAAGATACCATGCAGGATTTTCATAGCTAGAGAGAAAAAGTCAAAGCCTGGTTTCAAAAGAATAGGCTGACTCTCTTGTTAGGGGCTATTGTAGCTGATGACTTTAAGTTGAAGTCAGTGCTCATTGACCATTCTGAAAACTGCAAAGGTCCTTAAGAATTACGTTAAATCTACTTTGTTTCTGCTCAACAAATGAAACAACAAATCCTGGGTTGTTTAAGCAGACAGCATGTCTGCTTATACCATAGCTTTACTGGCTGTTTTAAGTCCAATGTTGAGATCTACTGCAGAAAGAAATTCATTTCAAAATATTACTGCTCACTGGCAATGCACCTGATCACCTAAGAGCTCTGATGGAAATGTCCGACAAGACTAATGTTTTCACACCTGCTAACACAATATCCATTCTGTACCTCATGGATCAAGAAATAATTTTGGCTTTCAAACCTTATTATGTAAGAAAAACATTTTATAAGGCTATAGTTGCCATAGATAGTGATTCCTCTGATGGTAAAATAAATTGAAAACTCTGGAAAGGATTCACCACTACAGATGCCAATAATAACATTCAAAATAACATCACTCACAGGAGTTTGGAAGAAATTTATTCCAATCCTCATGGATGACTTTGAGGGGCTTTGATGGGTTCAAGACTTCAGGGGAGGAAGTAATTGCAGTTGTGGTAGAAATAGCAAGATAACTAAAAATAGAAGTGGAACCTGAAGATGTGACTACATTTGCTGTAATCTCTAATAAAATTTTAATGGATAAGAAGCTGCTTCTTATGAAAGAGCAAAGGAAGTGGTTTCTTGAGATGGAATCTACTCCTGGTGAGGATATTGTGAAGATTATTGAAATGTCAACAAAGGATATAGAATATTACATACACTTAGTTGATAAAGTAGTGGTAGGTTTTGAGAAGATCAACTCCAATTTGAAAAGAAGTTCTATGATGGATAAATGGTATCAAACAACAGCACATGCTACATAGAAATCCTCTGTGAAAGGCAGAGTCAATCAGTATGGCAAAACTTATTGCTGTCTTATATTAACAATTTGCCACAGCCAACGCGGTCCTCATCAACCACTACCCTGATTTGTGAGCAGCCATCGGCATTGATGAAAGACCCTCCACTAGCAACAAGTGTTATAACTCACTGAAAGCTCAAATGATGGTTGGCATTTTTTAGCTATAAAGTATTTTTTTAAGTAAGGTATGCACATTTTTTAAGATATGTGCTACAGCATAATTAATAGATTATAATATAATGTAATCACAACTTTTATAAATGTTAGGAAGCCAAAAAAAAAAAAATTGCCTCACTTTGTCTTGACAAAAATATTTGTCTTGCTGTGGTTTGGAATCAACCCACAATGTTTCTTTCCAAGGTATGCCTGTACTATATTTGTTGCTATAAATCCTTCTAGTTTTAAGCTTAATTTATGTCTTCATATGCTGTTGTCTAATTTGTTTGTAAATGGGCCTGGAGAAGACTTATTACAAATAAAGATTCTTATTGTTTGGGACCTGGGATTTCAGAAACATGCTATCAGACATCTTTTTTTTTTTTTTTTTTTTTTTTTTTTT
>NC_081571.1:36198897-36206420 GCF_022355385.1 Mustela nigripes
GTGCATTCCCACCAATAGTGTAAGAGGGTTCCCCTTTCTCCACATCCTCTCCAACACACATTGTTTCCTGTATTGCTAATTTTGGCTATTCTAACTGGTGTAAGGTGGTATCTCAATGTGATTTTAATTTGAATCTCCCTGATGGCTAGTGATGATGAACATTTTTTCATATGTCTGATAGCCATTTGTATGTCTTCATTGGAGAAGTGTCTGTACATGTCTTCTGCCCATTTTTTTTATATGATTTTCTGTTTTGTGTGTATTGAGTTTGAGAAGTTCTTTATAGATCCTGGATATCAACCTTTTGTCTGTACTGTCATTTGCAAATATCTTCTCCCATTCTGTGGGTTCCCTCTTTGTTTTGTTGACTGTTTCCTTTGCTGTGAAGAAGCTTTTCATCTTGATGAAGTCCCAAAAATTCATTTTCACTTTTGTTTCCTTTGCCTTTGGAGACATATCTCAAAAGAAAGTGCTGTGGCTGATATTGAAGAGGTTACTGCCTATGTTCTCCTCTAGGATTCCTGATGTATTCCTGTCTCACATTGGGGTCTTTTATCCATTTCAAGTTTATCTTTGTGTATGGTATAAGAGAATGGTCAAGTTTCATTCTTCTATATATAGCTGTCCAATTTTCCCAGCACCATTTATTAAAGAGACTGTCTTTTTTTCACTGGATATGTTTTCCTGTTTTGTTGAAGATTATTTGGCCATAGAATTGAGGGTCCATATCTGGGCTCTCTACTCAGTTCCACTGGTCTGTGTGTCTGTTTTTATGCCAGTACTATGCTGCCTTGGTGATCACAGCTTTGTAGGAAAGCTTAAAATCAGGTAGCGTGATGCCCCCAGTTTTGTTTTTCTCTTTCAACATTTCCTTAGCAATTTGGGGTCTCTTCTGATCCCACACAAATTTTAGGATTATTTGCTCCAGCTCTTTGAAAAATATCAGTGGAATTTTGATCAGAAGGGCATGAAAAATATAGATTTCTCTAGGCAGTATAGACATTTTAACAATGTTTATTCTTCCGATCCAAGAGCATGGAATGGTCTCCCATCTTTTTGTGCCTTCTTCAATTTCTTTCATGAGTGTTCTGTAGTTCTTTCTTTTTTTTTTTTTTTCTGTAGTTCTTTGAGTACAGATTCTTTACCTCTTTGCTTAGGTTTATTCCCAGGTATCTTATGGTTCTTGGCACTATAGTAAATGGAATCGTTTCTCTAATTTCCCTTTCTGTATTTTCATTGTTAGTGTATAAGAAAGCCACTGATTTCTGTACATTGACTTTGTATCCTGCCACATTACTGAATTGCTGTATGAGTTCTAGTAGTTTGTGGGTGGAATCTTTTGGGTTTTCCATATAAAGAATCATGTCATCTATGAAGAGACAGTTTGACTTCCTCATTGCCAATTTGGATACCTTTTATTTCTCTTTGTTGTCTGATTGCTGTTGCTGGAACTTCTAATACTACATTGAACAGAGTGGTGAGAGTGGGCATCCTTGTCGTGTTCCTGATCTCAACGGGAAGGCTGTGAGCTTTTTCCCATTGAGGATGATATTTGCTGTGGGTTTTTCATAGACATATTTTATAAAGTTGAGGAATGTTCCCTCTATCCCTATACTTTGAAGGGTTTTAATCAGGAATGGATGCTGGATTTTGTCAAATGCTTTTTCTGCATCAATTAAAAGGACCATGTGGTTCTTCTCTCTTCTCTTATTGACTTATTCTATCACATTGATTCATTTGAAAATGTTGAACCATCCTTGTAACCCAGGGATGAATCCCACCTGGTCATGGTGGGTTGCAGTCCCTGGGGACACAGGAACTCCAGCTTGTACCCAAAACCATGACAGCTGCGGCTGTCTGGGAAGCTCCATACAGCCAGAGGGGTCCCAAGCAGTGATAGCACACTGAAATCTTCCTGCTGGGCCTGGCAGGGAGTGCTCAGACTTTCTGGGTCTGAGAGGGCCTGGCTGGTGCCTGCAGTACCTCTCTCAGGGGAGGGTGTGGGGTGCAACTCAGACTCTGATAGTCCGGCATGGAGCGTGTGTGGGGAGTGCAAAAGGCTGTGGTTCTGCCAGCTGGCGAGGCACCCAGGCATTCTCAGGCACACTTGTGAGCACTAGTGATTCAGGGACCAAGACCTCCACTGCACTCTCTCTGGCTCAGCACAAGGGGTGGCTGTCCTTTCTCCAGGGACTTAAGCCCCTCTCCCCAACCACCCCGATTCCCACAATTTCCCCTCACAATCCTTTGCTCTATTTGAGTGCTTTCAACCAGACTCCAAGTTAGTGCTGGTACCCAGTGCAGGACACTCTCGTATTGGGGCATCACTTTTCAATGGGTCGCTTCTGGTGGCTCCCTCCCCCTTTTGTTTATCTTCCTATATTGGTCCAAGGTTCCCACTCCACTTTACCTGTCCACTGCTCCTGAAGAGATCCAGATGTGTATAATTATAATCTCAGACTGATTTCATGGGTGATCAGAGTTCTTTGGTAGGTAATCAGCTCACTTTAGGGTACAGGTTGAAGCGGCACCTCCTCCTAGTTCTCTGCCATCTTGTCTCATTCATTTTGTACCTTTTAAACACAACAACTATACTGCTTTGAAAACACTAAAATTCATTAGCCAAACGCTTAATATAATGTCTTATCTTTTAATGGTTTTCTTTCTTCATTAATGGAAACTGTTCTTTGAACTTCTCAAGGCCTTCATTCTCTTACCCTTTTTTGGTCAGTATTTAAAGCCTTTTATCCTTATAGAGGGTCTAAGTTTTGTGTCCCTGATATGCAAACACATTAACTTTCACAGGAGAATGGAAGAAACAAGGTCAAGAAAGACAAAGACATAGAACATGTTCATGAGATCTTGAGCAGATTGAAAGAGAATATTTTCTTGAGAAGTAAATCGATAAATTATGTCGATATTTATGTAGGGCTGGGTAAAGTAAAACAAAATAATTCAAGGATGGGTTTAATAAAAGAAAATGGTTAAAAATTCTTTGAAGACCAAAAGCACAAAAAACGGTATGGTAGATATTAGAGGATAATGATAAATGAGATAAATCAGCAGTAATAGTATCTGAACAGATGTTGCTTATACCTTTCAGCTGAGCTCACTAGTCCACACTAACCACTTCACTAGAGACATTGACCCATTTAGTGCTGGAATCACTGAAGAAGTGTTTTTGTTCCTGCTTCTATTATACCATCATCATCATCATTGTTATTATTATTATTTGGCTATAACACATTTTTATTTTCTTATTTTTATTTATTTATTGTGTGTTTCTTCTATTTTTACTTAAATATAACATAGTGTTATATTAGTTTTAGGTGTACAATGTAATGATTCATTGTACATGATCCATGTACACAATCCATGTAATGATCCATGAATTTCTCAGTGCTTCTTTCCTACATCTCTATCAACTTTCTGCTACCACTTCTGCTATTAGAGTTATAGTTAAGACACTTCTCTTTCCTTCCTGATCTTTTATATTCTAACAGAGACTTAAATCAGAAATCTTGAATATGAATCTATCACACAATGCTATCTGAGACATATAGCTGTTACATTTTTCAGCTCCAACACTACAAAATTTAGCAGAGGGACATGGATGGGGCTTGGTAGACATTAGTTAAATTACCAGCACAAGATTTATTAATTGTGAAAACCCAGTAGAAGTTAGATTAAAGGTAGAAATTCATTTAAACTTACCTGTACATTTTAAAAAGTTCTTCAGGGTTTATCTAAATTTTTTCCTCTCTTTTCAAATTTCCTCACATAATTATTATTGCAGTGAGTGGCACTTGCTCTTATGGAGGTACCATTTTTCACTTGGGAATCAATGGAACCATGGATGCCAATTGCTGCTTTTACATGGCATGGTGTCTTGAATCCTTAGTACTTTAGAATCCATGAAGCATTCAGACTAAAATCATGACAAATAGGCCTTAAATGGAACAGCGTCTCCCTTAGATAAACAAATTTGTGTGGAGCAAACCAGTTCTACTGAAAATTTCTTCTAGAAAAACATCCTATATCATGTGAATGAACAATTTTATAACAGCACTGGATATCCCATTGACAGATTAGAGCCTGGTGATCCCACATGAAAGAAAATGTTTTTCTTTACATCCAATTTTTCCACTACCAATCCCTTTTGATATCACTGATTAAGAGAGAGAGTCACAAAGCTATCTTTAAAGCAGGGCACCTGGGTAGCTCAGTTGGTTAGGCATCTGCCTTTGGCTCAGATCTTGTTTCCAGGGTCCTGGGAATTGAGCCTCACATCCTGATCTCTGCCCATCAGAGAGTCTGCTTCTTCTCCATTTGCCTCTCTTCCAGCTCGTGCTTTCTCTCTCACTCTCTCAAATAAATAAAATAAATCTTTTTTAAAAAACACCAAAAACCTATCTTTAAAGTTTCAATTAGCCTATTAATCCAGTAGATCCATATAGGTTTATAGAATTTGTGGAACTAAAGTAGATATAGTATCTCTTCCTACCTCTCCATCATTATTCCCATTATATTTATCTATTTTATTCACTTTTAATGTTTACTATTAATTTTCATCAAATAGGAAAATGAAAACACTGTCAGTTTTACCAAATTATATAATATAAACCACATACATATGCAATTTTATGTTTTTAAACAGACTTTAAAACAAATCTGAGTCGAGGTGGGGGACAGAGGGAGAGGGAGAGAGAGAAGCTTAAGTGGTGGAGCCACTTAAGTGTGGAGCCTGATACAGAGCTCAGTTTCACAACCCTGATATCATGACCTGAGGCAAAATCAAAAGTAAGACATTTAACTGACTGAGCAACCAGGGACCCCTATCATTCAAAACTGTTTGTGTTTTAATTTCTGAACTTTAGAGGCAAAAACACTAAATGTCTTTTATATATGTTGACATGTCTTCTAGTTAGCATATGATCTGATTGTTTTTCCAGTAGAAAAAGCAGATTTATGTAGATCAATCTAATCTCTATCACTTCATTACCAAAAAATGATTTTTTTTTTCTGAAAAGATTGACCCCATTTCTGGGGAAAAGGAAGAAATCACACAAATCAATTAAGTGTTATGAAAAAGCACCAGAAATAGCTTTATTCCAAACTTTTTCTATAACAGAATAATTGAGGTCCCATGATTTTTACTTATTCATGGATTCCTCCTCATTTATTCTTATTCCTGGAATTCTACTGGGAGAACCAGACTTGAAGATGCATAACAAACTCTTGCTTTGCAGGAAATATTTTTTAAACCCCACTTAAAGTCTAGAATTGATCCATTATGTTCACCACATATGATCCATTATGTTCATCCGTTATGTTCACCTATCCATGGTTAAGGGGGTAGGATAAGAATAAATAAACAAGATGGGATTGAGAGGGAGACAAACCATAAGTGACTCTTAATCTCACAAAACAAACTGAGGGTTTCTGGGGGGAGGGGGGTTGGGGGAAGGGGGGTGGGGTTATGGACATTGGGGAGGGTAGTGCTATGGTGAGTGCTGTGAAGTGTGTAAACCTGGCTATTCACATACCTGTATCCCGGGGGTCAAAAATATATTATATGTTTATAAAAAATAAAAAAATTAAAAAAATTAAATAGAACTAAGAATTCTGTTGCACAAGCTGCATGTCATGTGCTCCATAGTCATACATGACTAGTGGTGACTATATAGGATAGTACAAATTATGAACATTACATCATTACTGATAATCCTATTTTATACTGCTGGTCTGGAGCAAAATAAAGAAAACATGGTAGTTTTGTAGTTGTCATGACCAGTACTCATTAGAGATTTCTTTTTCTTCATAACAGTTAATAAATTTGTTCTACAATAAAACAGAATATACATCCAATACTTACCTAGAGGTAAGCTTATCCTGGTATAGGCAAGGGTAGAAATAAAGAGATCTTAAGGTCAGAATTTAATTTGAAAACCTAATGCCTATTTAATAAAAATAAAAACTTTCACATACTTTTTGAGGAATCATCTATTTCTTAAAAATAGCCATGAGTTGACATTCAAATGCCTTATGGATGGAATCAAAATAGAATAAATGCATTAAAGGACTACTAATCATGTGTATTCTCCTCTAAGGCCTCTTGTTTCTTTAAACATAAAATAGTCTCACTGAAACATACACCATTATATCATCTTAGCATGGCAAAGCAGAAACAAAAACAGTCAGTTCCATCACAGTAACTTTTTGGAACCCCTAATTGAAGACTGATTATTTAGTTGAAAAGCAATCAGCACTCTAAGTTAACCAGGTTTTCTAAAACCTTTTTTTTTTTTTTTCAGAAAAAAAGATTATAAACACTAATATTTAATAAGTTTTCTGTTTTGACCATTAGTTTAAGGCAATTGTTTGCCTCCTTTTCAGCTCACTTTTTCTATAGGGAAGTATGAAAAATTAATCCATGACTCATACAGATGCCTAAAATCTTTGGGTATGATTGTTTTCTGTTAATTAGACATTCTAGAGGAATACTTCCTGAGATCTTTAATATTCAACATTGTGGTTACACTACTGCAAGCTCATTTCCTTAGTTTTGAAATATGAAAAAGGGCCATAATATCTTCTCCATGTGATTATTTGGGGTTATTAAATTAATACTCTATCAATCGAAAACAAAGTGAAGCAAATGATAACATCTCTCACTTGGTTATTATCTTATTTTAGCCTAGGAGACTGGAAATATGAATTATGTATTATAGATCTTCAAGAATATTTTTAATAACTAAAAAATTAATAAATTTGAATGGTACCAATGTTACAAAAATGATATAGTGACTATCATATCACATTAACACTTATAAGAAGTGTGGTACAAAGTTTATCATGCAAGTAAATGCCAGGTATAGTCAGTGAATGTGATATATAGACTGAAGTTCTCAGTAATATATACCTGGGAACTGGAGAATTTATGGCATAGTTCCATGTGAAGAAAAGTTTACAAGATTATCTACCCAGGTAGCATTTAGGAGTAGAAGCTACAGTCTACATATTTTATATTGTAAAATATAGGTTCAGTATGGTTGTAGACATGCAAGCTCTTTAATGTTCAATAGAAATTCTATTGTCTTTCTTCCCACTATGTGGGAAAAAAATTAGTTTTGCTTTCATTTACATATTTATTTCAGTATTCCTGATCTATAAATGTATGTATCCTTTCAATTATCCTTTGAAATAATTTCAAAATCTGTCTGGTTCTTCCAGTAGGGAAAATCTTTAACACATGTTTATTTTTTTTTAATTTTTTATTTTTTATAAACATATATTTTTATCCCCAGGGGTACAGGTCTCTGAATCACCAGGTTTAAACACTTCACAGCACTCACCAAAGCACATACCCTCCCCAATGTCCATAATCCCACCCCCTTCTCCCAAACCCCCTCCCCCCAGCAACTCTCGGTTTGTTTTGTGAGATTAAGAGTCACTTATGGTTTGTCTCCCTCCCAATCCCATCTTGTTTCATTTATTCTTCTCCTCCCCACTTAAGCCCCCAT
>NC_081571.1:36209420-36224805 GCF_022355385.1 Mustela nigripes
GGAGAAAAACTGAAAGCTTTTCCGCTAAGGTCAGGAACACGGCAGGGATGTCCATTATCACCACTGCTATTCAACATCGTACTAGAGGTCCTAGCCTCAGCAATCAGACAACAAAAGGAAATTAAAGGCATCCAAATCGGCACAGACATCTTTTTTTTTTAAATCAAACATCTTTTATTCAACGCATGATAGAGGAGTTAAACTTAATTTCTAATAATTCATAGTTAATGAATAGATATATAATTAGTAATTAAAACAATAAAAATACTAAAAATTAGAATGGTAAATATTTTGCAATTATAAATATATAAGATCTAACAGATAACTTTGTGATAGCTTGACATTGATGTACACCCATATATGTCCATCTGATATAGATGTATTGTCAAACATTCTTTCAGTCATATTTTTTATCTTATCTATTACAATTTTTTCTTTCAGTGTTCAGTATACTTTCCTAAAATAACAGTTTGTATTAAAAAAAAAAAAAACCTGACAGGTTTTTTTACCAGAAGAATTTTATTCTTCTCAAAAATGAAGGGAATATTTTCTGTCTTGATCTATCTTTAAACAGAGAAATCCTACTGATTTTTGTGATGAGCTTCAAGGGCCACAGAGCAAGATGAAACAAGCCTAGTGCTACTGAGATCTGCCAGGCTGCAGGCATGACTGCACTGTGGTGTCTTAAAAGAGATCATTAATATATAGTATTTGGGAAATTAATACTATGCATTACCCTGTGCTATCCTCATAATAATATTTTTCATCAGTGACTTTCCAAGACAAAATAATGATGACTTGCCCCTTTTTTTAATGATAAAACTCACTTTTGTGAACTCATGTAAGGAATTAGCAGAAATCAAGACAACAGTTATGTCTGTTGATTAATTCATTGCATTATTTGGAATTCTCTTATTAATTTGGAAATGTAGTTGTATCCATTTAAAAATCTATTTATTCAAGGTGCCTGGATTTTTCAGTCGGTTAAGCATCCATCTCTTGATCTCAGGGTCATGAGTTCAAACCCCACACTGGGCTCCATGCTGAACATGGATCCTACTTAATAAATAAGTATCTATTTATTCAATCAACTTTTCTGTAAAATGAACAAGGCTTCTTTATATTGAACTCAATGTGGAAGATAGGAGGATAATTTAGACATGGTTTAATCTTTATGAAAGTTCAAAACTTGACAAGGAGGGGAAAAAATAAAACCTGGTAACTGTGTAAAGTAAGGTCAATAGATCAATAGAGCTTTGTGCAACAATAGAGTCATTTGGTATCTGTGATATTAGAGTAATCACTGGCCATATATCACTTATTGACCACATGAAATATGGCTAGATGGCTGATAAACTGATACTTAGAATGTATTTAATTTTAACTAATTTAAAATAAATAGCCACAGTTGTCTAGATGATACCATATTGGACAGTGCAGATATATGATAAGACATTTTATATATTACATACAGGGAATAAATACACATTATGTATTTTTAAAATCCTGATTTTTGTATATCTTCCTTCTTTGGACTTAGTACTTTTTGAGAAGATGGAAATATATCTGAGAATGAGACAGAAAATAAAGAAGTTTTTATCTAGAAGGGTGAAACAAAATATATACTATCTCTGGTGGTGTTAATTGCTATGAACAAAAAGGCAAAAGCAAGCTAAGGTAATAAAACCTGTCTGCAAATACTCTTCATAGAAGTGGAGACATTAATGCTTTTATAATAGAGTGACATGTGAGTGCAGATTTCAGCAAAATGAGAGGAAGGAGCCAGTTAATATTCAAAGAAAAATATTTCAGAGAAGCTGTCATAATGATGGATATAAAGACCCTGTGGCAGACACACTCTAAAGAGGGTCCCAGGATTCTCAGCTCTTGATATCTATGCCTGCATAATTTTGAATGTGGGCAAGAAACAGTGACTTGCTTTTAATCGATGGAATAATGCAATGGTGATTAGATGTCACTTCTCCAACTACATTGCAAAAGATTGCAATATCTCTCTTGCTAGAAGACTGTGTCTCTAGCTGGCAGATAAAACAAGTAGCCATTTTAAGAGGCCAATGTGGCCAGAAACTGAGGACAGCCTCCTGACAACAACTAGCTATGAAATGAGAGTGAGGGCAGCCTCTGGCTACAGCTAGCAAGAAATGGGTCCTCGGGCCAATAGGCCTCAAAAAGTAATTCCTACCAACATCTGTGTTTTGGCTCAGATCCTCCCAAATCAAGCCTTAGATGAGACTGCCACCACAAGTGATATATTGATTACACCCTTGTGGAGCTTGCAAAAGACCACCCAATTAGGTTATGCCTGAACTTCTGACCTACAGAGACCGAGATGTTCAATGAGTGTTTTATACTGCTGTACCTATGGTGATGTTATGTTAACATAGACCTTAAGGAAGAAGCACATTTTGCACGTTCTAAAATGCAAAGTGGTAGCGCATGAGGTCAAAGAGGAGGGAAAATATCATTTAGAGTCTGGAAATTAATTTGATATTTTTAAAAATTTGACTAAGAACAAAATTATAGCCAGAGTTTCTGGGTGGCACAGTTGGTTAAGCATCAGCCTCTTGGTTTTGGCTCAGGTTGTGATCTTGAGGTCACGGGGTTAAAAGCCCCACACTGGGGTCTCTATGCTCAGTGCAGAGTCTGCTTGAGATTCTCTCTTTCTCTCCCTCTGCCCCTTATCCTCTCTCTCTCTCTCTCTCAAATAAATCTAAAGAAAAATAAAATCATAGCCATTGGGAGTGTTTCATTTAGAATCTTACATACTGTGCATTGAGAAATATTTATGTAGATACTAGGTGAAGAAAAACCATAGGGGGCAAGACAAAGTAATAAGTAGACCTATTAGTTGGCTATTGGGATAATTTGGATGAGAAGTGAAGATGGGCTGACCTGAAGTGAAGTGAAGATGGGGTGATAGCAGCGAAAGTGCTAGAAAGTGAAAGAATTCCAGATATGTTTGAAAATGTGGCACAAAGGATTCGCTATTACTAGTGATTTGAAAGGAAGATTATGAATAAAAGAAAGAGATTATAATGACATTAAGATTTTTGGCTTTCTAGGTTTATATACGCATTTTCATGGAATACATTTATTTGTGATTTTTATAAAGCAATCATCCAAAAGTTGTACTTGGATTATTTTAATTCAATTGCACGAATATCTAACTGCCTTACTGTATGTCCAAGAGCAAGGTAAATGGCTCATTACATATACAAATAAGTATGAAGTGGGCAAGCCTACTAAAATCTACCGACCTCAGGCATTAACTTTGTTTTGTTTTTTTTTGTTGTTGTTGTTGTTTTAATGGGGTTTACTAATATGAACTCAATAGATTTAAACCACAGTAAAAGGAATAAATGATAGGAAAATGACTATGTATTAAGGGCTTATCACTGAGAAAGAAAACAACTTTAACAAAACATTAGGTTTTTATTTACTCATAAATTCATTAATTTTTTTTCAAATATATGATAAAATGCATTCCATTGTCTGTTAAAAATGCCTAAATAGCTACTTTAGCTTTATATTTTAAAATAAAGCAAGCAACGAAATTTAAAGGGGTCATCACTGACCTCATTATTCATTTCTTTCCTTTTTTGAGTGTAGTTGACCCATGAAATCACATTAGTTTCTGGTATAAACATAGTAATTCAACAGCTCCATACATTATGCTATGCTCACCACATCTGTAGCTACCATTTGTCACCATGCAATAACGGGATATCATTGGCTCTATTCCCTATGCTGTACATTTTATTCCCATGATTTACTCATTAAATAACTAGAATCCTGTACCTTCCTCTCCACCTCACCAATGGTACCCATCCTCCATCCCCCTTCCCCAGGCAACTGGCAATTTTTTTATGTATTTATAGGCCTAATTCTGCATTTTGTCTGTTTATTCATTTGTTGTGTTTTTTAGATTCAATATAAGTGAAATCATATAGTATTTGTTTTTCTGTGTATGACTTATTTTACTTAGCATAATTTCCCCTAGATTCATCCATGTTGTCCAAAATGACACGATCATATCCTTTCTATTGATGAGTAATATTTCATTGCATTTATACATTCCACACACTCTTTATCCATTCATCTATCAGTGGGAACTTCAGCGGTTTCCATAGCTTGGCAATTGTAAATAGTGCTACAGTAAATGTAGGGATGCATATATCTATTCTAATTTTCTTTTAATTTTTCTATTCTAATTTTGTTTTCTTTGGATAAATATCCAGTAGTAGAATTGTTGAATTATATGGTATTTATATTTTTAACTTTTTGAGGAACCATCATACTGTTTTCCACGAGATATAGTAAATATATATAAACACAATAAATATTTTTAAAGTGTTTGATGCCAGATATATAATGGGCTCATATTTTTGGCTCTATTTGTATAATATTGTATTATTTTTGTTCATCTTTATATTTTCCTCCAAACGTAGAATATGAACAAAATTTTCAATAATAGAAAACTAGATAATTAGAACAATTACATAATTAGAACATTAGATAAAATCATCTTTATAAAATAAATGAAATCATATCCTTCTAAGCAGGCATATTTGAAACTGCTCTTCCTTGGGTCATTTCAGCCCTTTGATCTCAAAAAAGGAGATAAATATAACACTAACCTAATAATAACTTATGAATACCATACATATGACAAGTCTTTTCATCCTCCAAAGTCACTTGTTTTATGAACTCCTCCTTAGATTAGTTTGGCTCAGTACATCCTCAGAAATCCTAAGCACATTACAATAGAACAAAATACAATAATATCTACAAAATAATTACATGTTTGTGTATAACAAATTTTCCATAAATTTATTTATTGAATGAATATATAACATTTTCCTCTTTGATTCATTTATCACAGTAACAGCTTCAACTCATACATGATTATTGTAGAATAGTCATTATTTAATAAAGGTTAAGTACACTGGAAGTGAAGCATAAAATTGTTTGTAGTACTGACCTTTGAAGATTAGTAGCTCTTAAATATGGTCACATCTTCAGAGAATCATAGTAAATTTCCACCTATAGTATCTCAGCAACAAGGGTATTCACTGGCCTGGAAATGTGATGGTTAGATCCCTAAATCACCTGACTATAGATATAAACACATTACTGATTAGTGTAGTATGTTGTATGAGGTTGCAATGGAGGAATGAATTAGACAAAATCAGAAATATACATGTGCCCTTTCTAGATTAAAAAAAAATGTAATAGACTAAATTACTTGTAAAGCATATTTCATGGTATTTTGAAAGATGTTACAAGTTTTACAGAAATAATTCAAATAATGTCTTTCTAAAAATAATGCGCTGTGTCCCATTCTACATTTCAGGATCTTTTGAAGTCAATGTTGCAGTAAAAATTACATTTTATTTCTCTACCAATATATGAAATATTTTCAAACAATTACTTGTATATAATATTTTTCTTTATATATATTTCCTTTTTTATTTTTAAATATGATGTATTTGATGCTAATAGAAAATCAAGAATTATAGTTACTAAATATGGAACACTGGCATCACTTCTAATTCTCCTTCAAGCATGAACCTATAGGAAAGGAATATAGTCATAGCCACTTGCAACGTAGTTCCATGTAAGTATATTTCATATGTAATTATGCTCCTAAGTTATAAGGGAAAGTGTGAATAGGAATGAAAGCATTGATAGAAACTGTGGCAATCAAGAAGTGAGGATGTCTTTAATCTGCTTTTCCCCAAATATGGTCTATGAAAATCCTGATGAGCATCTACTGAATTATTATCTCAGGGCATTAAGTTTGGACATCTGTATTTGGAAGAAAACTACAACCTTGTTATACACAGTAACATTTAAAATGCCCTGAGTTGTATTATTTAAGAACACAGAATATTTGTAATCTGAATTTTATAGTTTCATAATATTAATTTCTTAGACTTCTTTGTTACACTTTGTTTTATGATTAGCTTATCAAATATTTACTGGGAATTAAAATCTTTCAGTAAACTTATTTTTTTAAAAGCGTACTATAAAATGCAGATGAAAGCCATGCCATTGTCCTCATTCTCTGCAGCCTCTCCTAACTCACTTTGTGCAACTCCATTGCTTCACAGAACTGCTTGAAAGCTATGTGTTTAAGCTCATTAGTGAACTAAAATTTCTTCAGTATATAAACAGTTAATAAAAATATGTGATAAGAGATAGGTGTAAGACAAATCCTGTGATACTGCTTATACAGCCACAAAGTATTAAAATGCCTCAATACACTGCCTTTGCGACACTGTATCAGAAGTCAAAAAATACACATCATGGGACAATTCATTGTTTTTGCTAGCAATTTTCCCTCTATGTTCTAGGACAATGTATCATGTCTGAACTTTCAAAAAACTCAACTATTATATAATAATAATCACTATTGTTAAGTTTCTTACAAATGTTTCATCTGAATAGTATATTAATTTTGCTTCTCTAGAATAGCACAATCTGGTGATGTTATTCATTTATTCACACTCAGTTACAAACAGCTTGAATTACCTGCAGAAGAATAGTCTTCCAGGGTGAATTTAAAGTATAAAAATCAGCTAAGTATGTAATTCCAAAAATTAATTGCAGATCTTTCTGTGATATTACTATTGTTTAGTGACTGAACTATCATTATTGAATCTTTTCCATTTGCAGAGTATATCTCTCAATTCTTTTGGCTACTCCTCCAGGAGAGCTGAGATACCAGTAGCACTTTGTTATATTTGCTTGGCAACTTTTTCTGACAAGTGCATTTCCTCACAGAATCAAAGTGAAATTCTAGTCTTCTATGAGACAAATTTTGTCCTTGTAATCAGATGCATTGCTTCAGGAGAAAGTAAGGATGTAGGTATTTTTTTCTCACTCAGCCTTAAAAGTTTGTCAACTGGTTTTAAAACTGATTTTTATACATCAGGCACTATGGCCTGATGTATAAATGCCTGATGTATAAAGGCCTTATGACTCTCCTATTTGTGTGTATACACACACACACACACACACATACACATACACACATACATATATATATATATATATGTATATAGTCAACTATTACCCCCTTTAAAAAAACTAGAACTAAAAATTAGAATAGATATATGCATCCCTACATTTACTTCAGCATTATTGTACTATCTCTTCAATTTATGACAGAGTTCAGTGTTTTTTTTTAATTTTTTTAAGATTTTATTTATTCATTAGACAGACAGAGATTACAAGTAGGCAGAAAAGCAGGCAGAGAGAGGAGGAAGCAGGCTCCCTGCTGAGCAGACAGCCTGATGCAGCTGGATCCTAGAACCCTGCGATCATGACCTGAGCTGAAGGCAGAGGCTTTAACCCACTGAGCCACCCAGGAACCCCAACTTCAGTGTTTTTAATATGTATCTTTTTTGCTCAGTCTACCAGGACAGTCCTTTTCCAGCTGATGTACTAGGACTACAGTTATACCTTTCTTTCTCCAAATGGGATTATACGCCCCCTCTCCCCCCGTAATGGGTGAAAGAAATCTTGCCACTTCAGTTGTTTGATTTTTTTCAGCCATTGTTAAGGTCCTGAAAGGAGCTAAAAACCAAGTTTAATTTGATAGTTTAAGTTGTAATTACAGGTACAGGAGGAAGATAACTTTGAATTTGATCACCACCACAAAGCAACAGGTGTCTCTACAGTGGATTTACAGAAAGCAGAGAGCCACATTTTACAGCAAAAGCAGAACAACCCTTTTTTTTTTTTTAATAATTTTTTTTTTTTAGCAACTGCACCAGACAGAATGAATCTAGAAATTAGAATGGCACAGTGCTAAATATTAAACTTGCAAATATATTTACAGAGGATTATTTTATCATTGTGAGTTGCAAACAAAATTTTTTCTAACTTGATCAGCTAGTTATAAAAAAACAGGTGATAGTATAATATAGTGAAGTTGATTCTCTTAACACAGAAAATGGTGAAAAAAAGGATGTGATAAGGCAGAAACCATGTATCTGTAACAGAAGAACTAGATTAGACTTAAATTTTCCAGATGTTTGAATATTTTGTACTTTAAACTTAAGTTTTTTTTTTAAATATTTCAGGGAAAAAAAAACTTCAGAAAATGAGGCTAAAATAGATTATTTTCCTTTTATATACATAATATTTAATAGTCAGGAAATTTGTCTCAAATTATATTCAATAATATATTTATGTAGTTATATGTTGAAGGCAGAATATTTTAATATGCTATATGTTTTTTTTCCAAAAGAGGAAAAAATAACACATTTATGTTCCTTAATGAATATTTTTATTTTGTGTTAAGACAGTTCTGATGGATTGCTTGTATTTGTTCAATTTCCATCTGGGCAATGAAGTTCACTGTCTTCATTTTCTCTATCAATTTGAATTAATTTCATTCCAGTTAAAAGTAAATTAATGTTAAAACAAAAGAAAAATCCAGCATAATCTTTTATTTCAAAGCATTCTGAATGATTTAACACTACATAAAACATGTTTTAAAGAATAAAAGTTTTCTGCCTCTCTAGCTATTTTGAATCACTACAGAATGTCAAATCCACTGATACCCAGGAAAGGTAAACATTGGAATTAAGAGATTTCATTGTTACATATAACAATGTAATGTAACAGACAAGACAATGCTTGTCTGTTATTGTCTGTATTGAGGTATTTAAATTACAGAAAAACCAGATCATTGACCAAAAGCCAGTACACTATACTCATGTATCGTATGTTCATCCCTTCTGTGATGACTACATTCAAGCATTAATGTTCCAAATATGTTTTCTTTCTTTTTTGGGGGGCGGTTGTTTTTACTTTTAAAAGTTTAAATTAACTAGAAATTGCAAATATATAATAGAGATTTCCACATACCCTTCCCCTAATGATTATATTTTATGTAACTAGAATCTAATATTAAAACCAGGAAATTGACATTGGCAAATGTGTGTGTATAGTTCTATGCAAGTTATCCCGTGTATAGTTTCATGTAAGCTCTACTACCAGAAAGATGCATAATGATTCCATCACCACAAAGATCTCATGCTACCACTTGAGATATTTTTCCTCCACTATCCTAACCCCTGTTAACCACTAATTTATTCCCTACCTCTATAATTGTGTCATTTTGAGAATATTATATAAGTGAAATCATATAGTATATGACGTTTCTGGATTGGCTTTTTGCAGTGAACATGATACCCTTGAGATGTATCCAAGTTGCTACATGTAATAATAGCTCATGCTTTTTTTTATTTTTTTCCCCCCTGAGTATCCTATGGAAAGGCTATACCACCACAAATTGGATAAACATTTACCAATTGAAGGACATTGTTTGTTCCCTGTGTTTGAATATGAATAAGGCTAGTAGTGTACAGGATTTTGTGTGGTTATATATGTTTCATTTCTCTAAGATAAGTGCCAAGGAGTGTGACTGTTGAATTTTATGTAAATGTATGTTTTCCAGACTGCCAAAGTGTTTTATCAGAGTGCTGTACTCAAGCAAACCCACTAGCAATGTATGAGAGATCGAGTTTCTCTGTATTCCTGCCAAAATTATGAAATTGGTACTTGTTTTGGCTGTTCTGATATGTGTGTAGGGATAACTCATGCTCTTCCTATGCATTTCCCTAAGGGCTACTGATAGTCAACATTTTTTCTTGTGTGTTTCCACATACTCTCTGGGTGAATCAGTACAATGTTCCTCCTTTTACCAATTTATTAATAGAATTTTCTTAACTGTCAACTTTTTAGAATTCTTTACATTTTTAGGTATTAGTCCTTCAATCCATGAAATAGATCCCAGTGGCCATGACATGCAATTCTATTTTATATTTCTAAAATCTATTTCCTAATAGTTTAGGAATTTTTATGTCTGTATTTGTGAGTGTTTTTAAGTGTTTTGGTTTTGTTGTTGTTATTGTTGTTGTGCTTTTGCCTGATTTTGATAAGAAGGTAATAATACTAGCTTCATAAAATCATTTCAAATAATTGTCAGAGATTAAACTTTTTGAGTAGAATGTTTTACAAAATGATCCAAAATTTCCGAATATCATTTTTTTCCTTTTTTTATTTCTGTGACTTTATATACATTAAATGTTTTTAAAGACTTTATACTATACTATACTATAATAATATAATAATATTATAAAACATAATAAAATATATAATAATAATATAATATAATATATATTACATATATTTCTTATATCCTCTGACCCCTACACATGTATAGACACAACCATTATGAACATTCCCCAGCAGAATGATCCACATGTTACTACTGTTGGACCTACACTGACACATCCTAATCAGCCAGAATCAATGATTTACATTATAGTATACTCTTGGTGTTGTACATTTTATAAGTTTGGACAAATGTCTGATGACATTTATCCAACATTAGAGTATTGTACAGAGTATTTTCACTGCTCTGAAATTTCCTCTGTGCTTTGCCTATTGATCCCTCTTCCACCAACTCCTGGAAACCACTGATTTTTCACCTTCTCCATACTTTTGCCTTTTCCAGAATGTCACATGTTGAGACTCATACAGTATGTAGTCTTTTTAGGTTACGTTCCTTCACTTCCTAAAATGCATTTAAGATTCCTCCATCCTTGTGTTTCATGGCATGATAGCTTATTTCCTTTTTAGCAATGAATAATGTTCCACTGTCTGGATATACCATAGTTTATTTGTCCTTTTACTTACTGGAAGATATCTTGGCTGCTTTCAGGTTTTGATAATTATGAAGAAAGCTACCACATACATCTACATATAGGATTTTGTATGGATATAAGTTTTCAGTTCCTTTTGGTGAATACCAAGGAGTGTGATTACCAGATCAGATGATAAGAGTATGTTTAGTTTTGTAGGAAACTGTCAGTCTTTCAAAGTGACTTTATCATTTCACATTCCTACCAACAATGAATGAGAATTTCTGTTGCTCCTCTTCATTCTCACCAGTATTTAGTACTATCAGTATTCTGGATTTTGGCCATCCTAATAAGTATGTAGTGGTATCTGCTGTTGTTTCAACTCACATTTCCCTGATGACATATAATGTGGAAAATTTTTTCATATACTTATGTGCCATCTGTATATTTTCTTCTTATGCGTTGAGGTTATTGGCCCATTTTTTAAAAAAAGATTTTGTTTGTTTATTTGACAGACAGAGATCACAAGTAGGCAGAGAGGCAGGCGAAAAGAGAGGAGGAAGCAGGTGCCCCGCTGAGCAGAGAGCCAGATATGAAGCTCCACCCCAGGACCCTGGGATCATGATCTGAGCTGAAGACAGGTTTTAACCCACTGAGCCACCCAGGCGCCTCTTTTGACCCATTTTTAATTGGGTTATTTGTTTTTTTACTGTTGAGCTTTAAGGTTTCATTGCATATCTTGGATAGCAGTCCTTTACCAAATGTATCTTTTGCAAATATTTTATCCCAGATTGTGGCATGTCTTCTCATTATTCTGACATTGGTTTTAATAGAACAGAAATTTTCAATTTTAATGACTTTCAGCTTATCAACTATTTCTTTCATGGGCTATTTGTTTAGTGTTATATCTAAAAAGGATCAGCACACCTAAGGTCATGTAGGTTTTCTTCTAAGTTATCTTCTGAGAGTTTTATAGTTTTGTGTTTTGAAGGTGATTATACGGTCCATTTTGAGTTACATGAAGGTTATAGTGTCGGTGTCTAGATTTGTATTTTTATGTGAATGTCTATTTATATTCAATGTTTTTCATACTTAACTTCAGTGTATCCATCCAAATAGGTAAAAAATACTTAGCACAACAAGAATATATAATATTTACAACTGATATATCATACACATTCAAATATTATTTGTATTAATGTATTTCATTATGTAGCATAAATTTATATACAAACAAAATATCTGCCTTGGATGTTACCCAGAATATATAAACATGGGAAAGAGTAATCAGCACACATTTATTAATACACATATTGTAGGTATTTGTTAAATACTTCAAGTTGAAGTATACCTATTTTGTTATAAATTATATCAATGAAGAAAACTCTAGTGCTTTAAGATGAAGTGGATGTTTCTGGCTTATAGCCAGAAAATTTAAAAAAAAATGTTTTATTTAACATTTGCCAAAATGATATCTAAAATTAGATCACTATGTATACTTAGACAACAACTTTGATTCTGAAATTAGTTCCACTTTCTTATGACATCAAATTTTTCCAGTCATAAGTTATTTCTATTACTATAAAGTTAGGCTCTTAGGTTCCTATTTTTTTTTAAGGTTTATGTATTCATTTTAGAGAGAGAGAGAGAGAGATGGGTGGAGGGGCAGAGGGAGAGAAAGAGCCTCAAGCAGTCTCCCCACTGAGCACAGAACCTGAAATGGGTAGATACCAGGACCCTAAGATCATGACCTGAGCTGAGATCAAGACTTGATTGCTTAACCCACTGAGCTACCCAGGCGCCTGGAAACTTTCTATCTTAAAGTAAAACAAAAGAAGGGAGTTGGGGGAAATTGGAAGGGGAGGGAAATTGGAAGGGGAGTTAAGTATGAAAAACAAGTTAAGTCCATGAAAGACTATGGACTCTGAAAAACAATCTGAGGGTTTTGAAGGGGTGGGGGGGTGGGAGGTCGGAGTACCAGGTGGTGGATATTATAGAGGGAATGGATTGCATGGAGCACTGGGTGTTGTGCAAAAATAATGAATACTGTTATGCTGAAAAAATAAATAAAAATTAATTAAAAATAAATTTAAAAAAAAAGTAAAACAAAATTCCCTGAAAAAAAAAAAAAAACTCCCTTGATCCCACATTTTACTCTATAATACCTTTGTGTTATAGAGTAATATATTTTTACTCCATTCTTCAGAGACAATTGTCCATAATTTTTGTCTTGAATTTTCAACCTTTAATTTTTTTTTATCAAGTACTCTATTTGCATTTAGCTTCCACTATTTCACTGACTTGTATTTATCAGATTACGAATGGCATCCCTATTGCCCAGGCAAATATCTGTTTCTGTTTTCTTATCTATTTTCTCTCTCTTTTTCCAAGTGGGTATGATACATTTTCCTGTATGCAACTTTGTGAAACATTTTTCTCTTAGCTTTCTGGATTCTATACTTTCCTTGCCTTTCTTTTTATTTCATTCACTATTCATTATTTAATATTATTTGATAACTTTTTTGATAATATTCTAATAGTTGGATATCCAACTATTTGTGCTTGGTCTCTTTTTCTTCTCCATAAGAATGAAGAAAAGTAAAAATCTTAGGATTTCTTTTAGTTTATAAAAAGTTAACTCTAAAACTTACATGTAAATGCCAACACTTGGCTAATTGAACATATTAATAATAATAATAATAATAATAATAATAATAAAATTATATGTAACTGCAAAAAGACAAAGATATCCAAATAATCCGGAAGAAGTGACAACACATTGCATGTAGATGACATTGAATCAGTAGTGACCTATTGTCCAGAGTGCTGATTTTAGTGAGTTTATGGTTTTGTGTTTGTCTTTATTATTTTTATAACCAGAAGGTAAAATTTGATCCTGGAAAGCAAGAAAGCAGTTGACTATATTATATGAAGAAGCATATGTTTAGACAGCAATGTAGTTAAACATTCATGTAAAAACTGATTCCTGATAAGAGAGAGAATGCAGTGATATTTCTCAGATCATGTTTGTAATCAGTGATCATATATATATGATCATATCATATATCATATATATATATATGTGATATGTATATATCGCATATATTTATCACATTTAAAAAATAGGTGCTATCAGTCAAATAATGATGAAAAAGAAAGTAATAACACTGTCTGTAATTAGCTACATCAACCCACAAGAGAGTGGATTTCTGATTTATAAGAGTATTCTCCCAGAAGATAAGATGTGAGAGGATAAAATAACTGATGTTTGATTATAAATTTTCAATTCCTACTTCAACCTTATATTATTTAAAATGATGTTTTTCTTTTTTTGTTTAATTTTTTTTCTATTTACACATTTTATAGCACAGCTTTATTTCAATATTTGTATTTATTTTCTATGAACACAAGAACTTTTTTTTATTTCTTTTCAGCATAAAAGTATTTTTTTTTTGATTTTTTAATACAGTGGTTTAAGGTTGAAAATTTAAGTGACTCATACAGGTGTGAAATATGGGGAGATTGGTAAAAGGGTACAAATTTTCAGCTATAAGATGAATAAGGTCAGGGTGCCTGGGTGGCTCAGTGGGTTAAGCCTCTGCCTTCAGCTCAGGTCATGATCTCGGGGTTCTGGGATCGAGCCCCGCTTCAGGATCTCTGCTCAGCAGAGAGCCTGCTTCCCCCCCTCTCTCTGCCTACCTCTCTGCCTACTCGTGATCTCTCTCACTGTCAAATAAGTAAAATAAAAGAAATCTAAAAAAGAAAAAAAAAGATAAATAAGATCTAAAGATCTAATGTAAAACAAAGTGACTATAGTTGGTAGCATTGTATTGTATAATTGAAATTTGCTAAGAGTAGAAATTAAATTTTCTCACAAAAAAAAAAAATAGACAAATATATGAGGTGATAGATGTGTTGATCAGATGGCAAACCTTCCCACAATATATATGTGTATCAAATCACTGCCATGTACCTTTCAAATATTTTATAATCTTGTCACTTATACCTCAATACAGCTGAAAAAAAAAAGTTGAAACGGAAAAGAATTGACAAATGCCTAAATTTAAATTATAGCTAACACCATTTTTTTTTAATTAACATATAATGTATTATTTGCCCCAGGAGTACAGGTCTGTGAATCATCAGGCTTACACAATTCACAGCACTCACCATAGCACATACCCTCCCCAATGTCCATAGCCCAGCCAGCATATCCCTACCCCCTCACCCCCTAGCAACCCTCAGTTTGTTTCATGAGATTAAGAGTCTGCTATGATTTGTCTCCATCCTGATCCCTGTTTCATTTTTTCCCTCCCTACCCACTATGATCTCCAGGCTGGTCTCTCAAATTCCTTATATCAGAGAGATTGTATGATAATTGTCTATCTCTGATTGACGTATTTCGCTTACTGTAATACTCTCTAGCTTCATCCTTGTCATTGCAAATGGCAAGATTTCATTCTTTTGATGACTGCATAGCATTCCTATTGTATATATATACCACCTCTTCTTTATCCATTCATCTGTTGATGGACATCTAGGTTCCTTCCATAGTTTGGCTATTGTGGACATTGCTGTTATAAACATTCGGGTGCACGTGCCCCTTTGGATCACTACGTTTGTATCTTTAGGGTAAATACCCAGTAGTGCAATTGCTGGGTCATAGGGTAGTTCTATTTTCAACATTTTGAGGAACCTCCATT
>NC_081571.1:36224905-36232030 GCF_022355385.1 Mustela nigripes
CCTTGGATCACTACGTTTGTATCTTTAGGGTAAATACCCAGTAGTGCAATTGCTGGGTCATAGGGTAGTTCTATTTTCAACATTTTGAGGAACCTCCATGCTGTTTTCCAGAGTGGTTGTACCAGCTTGCATTCCCACCAACAGTGTGGGAGGGTTCTCCTTTCTCCACATCCTTGCCAACATCTGTTGTTTCCTGACTTACTAATGACTTATTACTTTTAGCCATTCTCACTGGTATGAGGTTGTATCTTATTGTGGTTTTGATTTGTATTTCCCTGATGCTGAGTGATGGTGAGCACTTTTTCATGTGGCTAACACCATATTTAATGGTTAAAAAATTGACTCATTTACTCTAAGTAGGAACAAGACAAAGATTTTCCCTCTTACTACTCCTGATCAATATTGTACAGGAAGTCTTAGCTAGTGAAGAAAGAAAGTAAATACATGAGTAAGAAGAAATTAATTATAATTCTCTATGTAGGAAACCCCTGGAATATAGCTAGGTCCCAGAATATAACCTTAAAATACAGTGTCAATTGCTTTTCTATAGAGAGAAATGAACAACTGGAATTGAAACTTAAAAAAAAAAAAACTCTGTCACTTAAAATAGCACCTCAAAATGAAATACATAGGTATACATCCAAGAAAATATGTATGTATCTATATTTGAGAAACTAAACAACTTTGAGGAGAGAAATCAAAGAAAATATAAATGGAGAGATATTCCATGTAAATACATGAAAGACTCAATACTGTTCAAGTATCAGATATTCCCAACTTGATCTACAGAGTCAATATATATCTAATTAAAATCATAGAATGCTTATAGGGTTATTGATTAACAATTTGACATGGCTACACATGTCTCCTATAATTGAACAATTAAGTAAAAGGATGGTGGATGGTGGAAGATGGGTTTCTCATTGTTAGAGTGGAAATTGGCAGATCAGATTAGAAAGGGAAGTAGGCTAGAATTATCTGTAGATTACATGAATTATAATGGATTATATTTGGAGACATTGGTAAGAACTCATAGTACAGATGCAGAGCACTGCATATAAAAATATTTATACATATATGTACATATACAGGTTAGTGTACACACACACACACACACACACATATAAAATTTGGGTTTTTTTGGCTCTGTCAGCTGAAAGGATTTTAAAGACACTATGTCTCAGTAGCAAAAGTACAGAAAGCACCCTGAATGAATACTACTCTTCAGTAAAAGGAACCAGAGACCTTTGGAGAAATGATTTCAGGACTGCAGCAGACAAGATACAAGATTGCCTTGAAACATGTTTTACAACCAGAAAGTAGTATTTAAGAAAATAAATCACTGGGGCACCTAGGTGGTTCAGATGGTAAAGCATCTGCCTTTGGCTCAGGTCATAATCCCAGGGTTCTGAGATCAAGCCCCAACTAGGACTTCCTGCTTGGCGGAGAGGCTGCTTCTCCCTCTCCCTCTACTGCTATCCCTGCTTTTGTACTCACTCTCTCTCTCTCTCCCTTCTCTCTTTCTCTCTGTTGAATAAACAAATAAATAATCTTTTAAAAATTAAAAAATAAATAAAAAATAAATTACTGATCCAGATATGTGAAAGAGGCATAAGAACCAACTGAAATTACTTCTGTCAAAACTGGAACAAAATTAATAGCTTGGATTATAATCTACAGTATTAAAAATAAGTGTCTATAGATCTATATTGATATGAATGACTGAATAAATTAATAAATGGTAAGAAGAGACAAATCTCCCATGCAGAAGAACTAAACAAATTTTGTATTCAGCCATAAATGAAAGGAGCATACCTTCTCACTTATTAAGTGTGGGCTCATGTATAGGACTTCTCCAGTGACTACAGTATGGAAAGGGAAAGAAAAGAGAAAATTTACAGTGAAGATACCTGACAAACATATTTCAGGCAGATGATCAAGGTTGATATCAATACTCAGAAGTAATACTGATATACACTTTTGGAATGATGTAATGAAAGTGGTTACCTCTATGATCTTTCTCCCTAAACCCATAACCCCAGTGTAATCATGAGAAAGTATCAGAAGAACTCCATTAGAGGAGTATCATACAACATGTCTGGTTCTTCATGTACAGGTTTGGCTTGCTTCTCAAATTCTCACATGGCAATCTTCCTGGAGTCTCTGCCAATTTACATAAGTTAATACCGCCCCCCCCCATCGCTGATATCTTCAGTCTCTCTCTCTCTCTTTTCTTTTCTTTTTTTTTTTTTAAGATTTTATTTATTTATTTGACAGACAGAGATCACAAGTAGGCAGAGAGGCAGGCAGAGAGAGAGGGGAAGCAGGCTCCCCGCTGAGCAGAGAGCCGGATGTGGGACTTGATCCCAGGACCCTGGAATCATGACCTGAACTGAAGGCAGAAGCTTTAACCCACTGAGCCACCCAGGCGCCCCCAGTCTCTCTTAATCATTCTTAGTTCTTCACTATAACATCATCAGCTGACATATAATACATATATTTGTTTATATACTCAATGTCTATCAATCCCCACAAAGATATAAGCTCTAATAGGAAAGGAACTTTAGTTGCTACATTCTCAACTTTAAATAGCACTTGACATGTAGTAGGAACTCATTAAATATTTGTTGGGTGAATGAATTACTTTCTTCATCTACATTAGGAATTTAAGAATTCTAAATTATTCGTTGTCACTGAAGTTTAAATTATACCCTTGTTACATGATGGATGATCAGTGGACATTAGTTTCTTTCTTTCACTCTTTGAATTACTTTACATTCATATTTTATGGATAATGTTTCCCAATATGTTTCTATAACAATATTTACTGGTATTGCAAATTCATTAGCTCAGGAATTTAGACAATGTTAAATTACAAGGTAGTTTTCTCTCCTACTACATGTTCTGGAAAACATATGTAGGATTTGTCTATGTCTTGGGATTGGCTTCTTTATGTCTCCTCTATGCAACGGACATAGAGAAATTTTACTTTTGTGAATTCAGTTTTAGCAGAGGAAAAATAATTGTCTTATAATTATTAAATATTTATTTATTTCTCCATGTTTTATTTTAGCAGTGGTGGTGGTTTATTTTTAATGATCAATTTACAAGAAATTCTATGATCATTGAAGACTTTTTTTTTTTAACATATTACATGTACCATAGTATGACTTCAAATTATAGCAGTTTTCAACTCTCACATGAAACCACTGTACATAAACTGGGGCAGCATGTCTGAATAGAGAATTCTGTTGTTTTAAACATCCGTTTATTGCCTACTCTTCCTTTTGTTGTATATGGTGGGCCCAGGCCTTCCCTTCCATTTCTGTGTCCTTGATTAACTATTTGAAATGAAAAAAAAAAAAAAAAAAAGTGTTCATTTTTAAATCACCACCATTGAGGGACATTATGGAATTTTTTGGTAACTATTCCTGCTCTTAGGAAAAAGGCCATATTTGTCACCTTATCCTTAGCTAAAGAATTTAATTCTGTTTAATACTGAAGGAAATTTTAAGATTCATGTTGTGGTAATTTTTTTAACATTTAGTTTTATAAGCAAATATAGGGATTTGAATATAAATTATAATTCTTTTACTAGTACTATGGAAGGAAGGAAGAAAGGAAGGGAAGAAGGAAAAGAAGAGAAGGGAAGCAGGCTAGTTGGGTCAGAATTTTTTTAAATAACAAGCAATAATTAACTTAATTAATCTGATGAGCACTTTTATTTGAATTGGCCGATTCTTGTTGGCAGATCCTGGAAAACTGGTAACATAGGTCCATTGTACTTTAACTCAATTATTGCAATTTTCACTTCTGAATTACATTACTAGAGAAGCATTCTATAAAATAAAGCATGACATTATTGTATGTATCCATTCTGTTAACATTTCTTGAGCACTAGCAATGTATCAGGCATTTTTTTGTAAGTTGCAGTGAGTAAAACAGACTACATTTTTTTTTTTTAAAGATTTATTTATTTATTTGACAGAGAGAGATTACAAGTAGGCAGAGAGGCAGGCAGAGAGAGAGAGGAGGAAGCAGGCTCCCTGCTGATCAGAGAGCCCGATGCGGGACTCGATCCCAGGACCCTGAGATCATGACCTGAGCCGAAGGCAGCAGCTTAACCCACTGAGCCACCCAGGCGCCCCAGACTACATTTTTTTTAAAAAGATTTTATTTATTGGACAGAGAGACAGCAAGAGTGGAAGCACAAGCAGGGGGAGCGTGAGAGGGAGAAGCAGGCTTTCCACCAAGCAGGGAGCCCGACACGGGGCTCCATTCCAGGACCCTGGGATCATGACCTGAGTGGAAGGCAAATGCTTAACAATTGAGCCAACCAGGCACCCCAAAACAGACTAGATTTTGAAGTATTAATTTTAAACTTAAACATTTTTAAGACTCAGAGAGAGACATCTCTCTATTGGGAAATCTGTACATTCTGAGACAAGGATGGAGGAACTTTGGGGAATGGCCTTTTTCTCCTTTCTCTTCCAATAATTTTGTGTAGGTAGAATGGCAGCTACCACTCTATTAGACATAATTAATTGAAAGTCTAAATAAATATTAGTTTTTATTTATATTCATTTATAAATCATCTAGTTAATTAACAGGTGATATCATGGCTCAGTTCTTAATTACAAAAAAAATTTGCCCCTGTTTTATTACCATAGTACCTATCTCTGTGAAGGAAAAATATATATAGGTATAGACGCTATTAAAAAAATCAAAATTAGTATAATTCATAAAAATGATTGAAGTGGCTGGGGCACCTGGGTGGCTCAGTCCTTAAGCTTCTGCCTTTGGCTCGGGTCATGATCCCAGGGTCCTGGGATAGAGCCTTGCTGCATCAGGCTCCCTGTTCAGCGGGAAGCCTGCTTCCCCTTCTCCCACTCTCCCTGCTTATGTTCCCTCTCTGTCTCTTCCTCTTTCTTTCTGTCAATTAAATAAATGAAATCTTTAAAAAAAAAATGGTTGAAGTGGCAAATAATGCAATAAAATGAGTTCTAATGGCTACAATTTATTTATCTCAATAAATAAAATGCATCTCTATTCATCATAATGAGTGAAATGACCATAGCTCACTAAAATTTTAATTTTTACTTAATTGGAAAACTTGTGAAAAATGAAATAACTTCCCTCTATGCACTATTGCTATTTGTAAGATGTCTATATTTCACACACAAATCCCTTTGATTCCTTTTGTCAATTATGCCTTCTGTAATTGTTTCCTAGGCAGTTACAAATCTTGAATATCAAGTTCAATATTTTAAAAATTGCAAAATTAACTGAGTTGAAAAATAATTTAAAATGTTGTTTCTAAGACTAATATTGCTGAATCCTCAAATATATTATCAAGTTACCGTCTAATGACTTTAGAGACAGTATTGGATTCTCCCTAACATAGAATTTCAGGTTACAAGAGTTGTGAAAGCAAACTCTTTTTTACCTAGAGTTCCCAGATAAGAAATTAAAAAAAAAAAAAAAGGCATAGGTTATTAAATCCCCTGCTCTCTACAATTTGATTGTCTGATATGCCCCCTAAAGGACCATTAGAACTATGATGCAATGAAAACGCTAGGGAAATATTTGATTTATTTTGCATTTGTGAACTTCTGTTCATTAGTTCTATTTAATATATCTTTCTGATTGCTGGAGCTGGCTACTAAATTAAAAATGTTATTGTTTAATTAGGCACTGGCAACCTTTTGTTAGACAAACACACCTAATTCTCCTTAACATATGGGAGTAGACTGTTGCTTCTTGTAAGTTTTTTGTAATACGTATTGTTAGTTGTATAAGAAAGTATTTTCTCGGGGCGCCTGGGTGGCTCAATCAAAGTGTTTGCCTTCACCTCTGGTTATGATGGCAGGTCCTGGGATGGAGACCTTGCATTAGGTTCCCTGCTCAGCGGGGAACCTGCTTCTTCCTCTCAGTCTTCCTCGTGCTCTCTCTCTCTCTCAAATAAATAATTAAAATCTTAAAAAAAAAAAAAAAGGATTTCCTCTTCTGTGTTTGTCTGCTCTGTTAGCTTAACCCTTCCAATGGTTTTAGGTACCATCTCTCTAAGTTAAAACTTTTTCATTCTGTGTCCAGGTGAAATTTCTCCTCAGATTCCATGTCTCATTTCCAGCTTGATATTTGCACTTAAATGTTGAACTTATACTTCAAATTCAGTGAGTCTAAAACTGGTGGTTTCAAAGGCAGATTTAGTAGGTGGTTAAGAGTGCAGTCTCTGCAGACAGGAAGCCGTTTTTTTCAGTTCTACCATATACTAAAATCAGGATACTGAGCATATTTTCCTCATAAGACTATTTGAAGATAAATGAGTTAGTATGTATAAAGTATTTAGAATGGCGCTCCTACAGAATAAGTACTAAATTATTTCAGGCAGAACAGTAACACAAAATTTAGAATTTAGAAAGTTGTCTGGCAGTCTGAATTAATATCTGTTTATAGCTTTGTGACAATGGGTAAATTACTGAAACTTATTTTGACTCAGTCTCCTCATTGTTAAAATCAAAATAATAATAGTTCATATCCTGTATTTTATTGTGCAGATCAAGACAATATATATAAAGCACTTAGAATTTCTCATATATACTATGTCTTTAGAATCTCTGATTATTATCCTAATACCTAGAATGCCTCTTCTTAAATTCCCTGCTTTCTCTCAATGACCCAGATATTTGCTTACCTTTATTTACCCACATTTGACATCAAAGATTTATCTTTATTCTGTTTCCCACTCATTAAACCACATCAGTTGTCATTCCTCTTTCTCTTGTTTTTCTTAATTGTTTCATTTTATTCTTACTCTATCCAAGGCAATTTAGACTATTTTTATCTTTCTTATAAAAGTAGGTTCTTGATGTCTTCAATATCACTCCTCTGTAATCAAATCTGCCTGTAACTGTCAGACTATCCTCTGAAGAGCCTAGCACTAAGTTTGGCTCTTACCTCTTCATGACCTAAGAATGGTTCCCTAGTGCCCAACTGACCCCCATCTAATACCATAATGTTGTAACCAGAAGTGGAAGGTTCTCTTCTATGTAGCCCCATTGCCAACTCCGCTTAAGAGGGGAGGCTTTCCTAAATAGTACCTCCTACTTTCTTTTTTTTTTTTTT
>NC_081571.1:36232430-36323351 GCF_022355385.1 Mustela nigripes
CTCAAGGATTTTGATGGATTCCTTTCGTACATTGAGGTCCTTCATCCTCCTACTTTCTTTAGAGTGTTTTGTTTTTCTTAAGCATTAGAAGAGGTTGCCTCATTGTTGTGTACTATTCAAGCCTCAGTATCATTTTCTTCCAAGAAACTTTTCATCATGCTCCCACATATAAATTGTATTTCCCTTTTCTATATTGTGTTAAACTCTCTTCATACTCATTCTACATGAAAACCTCTTGGCATGTTCTCTGTTTTCCTGAAGTACTGTGTGTCCTAATATGTTTATCATGTTGTGGATGCCCAATAAATCATAATTAAGGGAACAAATGGATGCAATGAATAAATTCATTCAGATTTAACATCTAAGAATTTTTAAATTTTGGATTATAGTAAAGTATCACTATTTTCAGTTTTTATTTTCTTAGGTTAGCTGTACCTACAGGGAATGACATTAAAAATACATTCAAATTAAAGTAAACTTTAAAAAAGTCAATAGTAGATATATAGCTTTGCTAGCTTCCCTGGTAAAAGTCTACTGTTTTTATGCCAAGTTTTATCAGATATAACAACCAAAAGTTAAGGTACTATGACCACCAAACAGGACAGCTTGCTGTAACTATATTTTATCCTAGCAAAGTGGAAGCCATGGTATTTCTAGTATTACAAGACTGGAACAAACTTATAAACTTGCTAAATGAAATTCCCAAAAAGAGAGATTACTCATGCTGAAGGCATAGGTATACGTAGGCTATAGCATTTTTTTAAATTGAAGTATAATTAACATGCAGTGCTATATTCATTTCAGGTGTACTACATATTGATTCAACAGTTCTATATTACTCAGTGCTCCCAGTAAGTAAAGTCACCATCTGTCTCCATATTGTAAAATTGACTAAATTCCCTATGCTGTACTTTTCATCTCCATGACTTATTTATGTATAGCTTAAGTTATAACTTAATCCTCTTTATGTATTTTACCCATCCCCCCACCCATGTGTAACATTTTTTAACTTGTTATGCAAAAGATTTATAAGTAGCCAATCATTTGCCATAGTCATTTTTTATCTACTTGATTTTAGAAATATGCCAATTTTATCATGATTGAAGCTTTTACAAACACTTATCCATTTCATCATTTTCAATTTTATTCCAGGTCCTTATTTAAATGAACTTTGCTATTTTTCCTTACTACCCTAATCTGAATAGTGATTTATTATCCTAATGCAACTCAATATACAGAGTTATTGAAATAAAATTTATAAATTAAAGAATTAAAAATATATCTGCAAATAAATGAAATGTGAGGCTGCGTTGAAACTATTTCTGAATGACTGGAAGCAACATTGAACATGTTAGGGGGTCCCAGTTTGGTTTCCCATTTTGGTTTCTTTCATCTCTGTGTCTATGTTTTTGTAGGAAAGTTGTGTTGCTTAGCTTCATTATTTTAACATTTATTTGGCATCCTTCTTCTCAAGAAGTCCTAGTTAATACCAGAAAAGACATGTAAATTTATATTTTACATATAATACATCTGGAAAACAACTTTGGATAAGATTGCCCAAGAAGGAAGACTTAAATAGTGTGCCTTGGGGTTGGAGGCTTCACAAAGGAGGAAATAGAATATGAACTAGGGGGGTGCCTGGGTGGCTCAGTGGGTTAAAGCCTCTGCCTTTGGCACAGGTCATGATCTCAGGGTTCTGGGACCGAGTCCCGTATCGGGCTCTCTGCTCGGCAGGGAGCCTGCTTCCCCTTCTCTCTCTGCCTGCCTCTCTGCCTACTTGTGATCTCTCTCTCTCTTTCTCTCAAATAAATAAATTAAAAAAAAAAAAAGAATATGAACTAGGTATATGAAAATGTCAATTGCTTCAGAGTAAGAATGAAAATAATTTAGGAGGATAGAGTATATAGGCTCAGAAATCTCCTTAAAATTGTTTATCACCTCACATATTTCTAGCATATTTCTTAACTGGTGAGGGAAAGTGAAAAATCATATTAAGATAATCAGACAGAGTACATGATCTATTATTATCTATTATTATTACGTTTTCTAGAGAACTTGAAATAACAAGAATAACAAGAAGACTTACGGAATACCCTTAAATATCTCACTTCCCACATCCCCATGACCTCACACAACAAAATTGTCATAGTTTCTGAGAGTTTAAAACATACCTCCTCAACTATGCCACTTTGGCATATTGACTATTTTGAGTTAAAGGCATTTGAAAAATAACAGTTACAAGAAAAATGCTCTGACTTTCCTTCTTTTTCTCAAAGCAGGTGGTAAAATTCCTATGTGAAAGATGGTCTCCCTATGCCAGAAGGAAGGTACCATTCTTATCATCAAGGATGGGAAGTTGGGACCAAGAGAACTCAGCATTAAACAGACCTTGTCAAAATATTTCTTATATTCCTTTAGCTTCCCCAGATAGTTTAGTTACTTTTCCATAATTGCCTGTCTTTGTTCAGCCTCATATAAAGCACAAAGGTTTTGCCACTTCTTTGGGTCCTCATTTCCTAATGAAGTCTCCCATATCATATACAACTTGCATTAAATAAATCCTTAATTTTTTTCCTGTTGATCTATCTTATGTCAACTATTCACTTAAGAGGGCACAGATAAGAGTATAAATATGAGTTTTCTTTCTTTTTTTTAAATGTTTTTGAGTATGAGTTTTTGAATCAGTATATCAAATATTTTTGTAAATTCAGGTGAAATGCTTAACAAACTGTAATCCCCAGTTTCTTCATCAGTGAAGCATAGCTAATCACACTGGGCTTTTGTGAATATTGAAAGGGATAATGAATGCATCTATTAACATAATGAGGAGTCCAGCTCCTGGCTAAAAATCTATGTGTGACTTTCCAGGCCAGGACACAGGAAATTACAAAGGTTTTATCTAGAAGGTCTCATTCCAGAAAGCTGCTCTTCTCCACCAGACTTGTACAGCCATTACATTACAGTGTCTAAGTCGAGTTACAGTCAAGGACTCAGGCTCCCTGGGTTGGTCATACATGTTTGCATTCCTGCTCTAGTTGCCTGAATTCCTGGGTCTCTTTATCTGAGGCTCCTCTTTGTGTGCCTCTGTGGCAGCCTTCTTTGCTGTGGAAGAGGGGAATATCTTAAATAAATTTTTCCCCACTCTAAGTACCCACTACTTTTCTTCTCTAAGCCTTCAGTCTTCACGCTGCCTCCAACGCCAGGGGCCATAAAACTGCTACAGCCTTTTGTTCTGGGCTTCCTCAGCAGGGATATGATCTCTATTCTGTTTGGATCCACCTGATCATGTGTGCCATTACATGGGAAAAAAAGAAAAAAATCAAGAGTTGTCATTTGCTCTGGTTTTAACCTCTTGCTTATCCCATCTCAGTAAGTTATTATAGACTTAACTCTCATTTTTGGCATTTTGCTTTACTAGGCTACTCAGACACATGGTAGCACAGATCTCTCCCAGCTCAGGTGAGCTCCTGATCATAGTTGATATCCCTCAATGATAAAACTTAAACCCAGAAAAAATACAGAAGGTGAAACCCATGTCCCATCAATAGATTGGAAGCTTAAGAAAAGCAGGTGTCTATTACCTGGTCATTATATTTACTGTGGAAATATGTTGATAACTAATTGCTCATTCTTTAAATGTCTTTTGTTAGGAGGGACAAGATGGCGGGGAATAAGGAGGAGGCACCTTTTCAACTTGTACCCTAAAGTGAGCTGATTACCTACTAAAGAACTCCGATCACCTATGAAATAAGCCTGAGATCAGAATTATACACATCTGGATATCTACAGGGGCAGAAGACGCCAGTGGGCAGTGTTTCTGTGTTTTTGTGTTTGTCCTGATAGTATATAAATTTTACACTTGGGGTTCTTTTTGATGAGGTTCTTCCTTTATTTGCATATATATATTTTTTCTCTTATAATATACTTTTATCAGTCTTTTTGTTTGTCTGTTTTTGTTTGTATACTTCAAGTCTTACCTTGGGGCCCATTTGGGCTGAATCTTCTCTTTTATCTTCCCTTTATTTCCTGTCTCTCTCTCTCTCTTTTTTTTTCCTTTTCTTTTTTCTCTCATTTGGGTGGGGAATCCTGATTGCTCAGAAGTGTTCCAGGGTGCACCTTGACTGCACCATGGTCGATACATCCAGCTACATCTGTTCAGTCATCTCTCACCAAAATGACTAGGAGGAGGAATGCCCAACAGAAGAAAAATACAAAGGATGGACCTTCTGCAACAGAGCTAATGGCTATCAACATAGACAATATGTCGGAAAGAGAATTCAGGCTAACAATTATCCAGGCAATAGCTAGGTTGGAGCAAGCCAGGGATGACCAAACAGAATTGATTAGGGCCAAGCTGAAAGCGACCAGAGATGATGTTCACAATGTTAGGGCAGAGCTAAAAGCTACCAGGGAAGAGGTTCACAATGCTCTCAATGAGTTCCAATCTAATCTAAATTCTCTCAAAGCTAGGGTAACTGAGACAGAAGATAGAATTAGTGATCAGGAGGACAAACAGATAGAGAGAAAGGATCAGGAGGAAGCCTGGAACAAACAGCTTAGAAACCACGAAAACAGAATCAGGGAAATAAATGATGCCATGAAACGTTCCAATGTCAGAATTATTGGAATCCCTGAAGGGGAGGAGAAAGAAAGAAGTCTAGAAGATATAGTGGAACAAGTTCTTCCTAAAAATTTTCCCAATCTCGTGAATGGAACCAGCGTTCATGTAGTAGAGGCTGAACGGTCTCAACCCAAGATTATAGATTCCAAAAAAAATCAAGGCACCTGATAGTCAAATTGAGGAATCATAATTGTAGGTATAATCTCTTAAAAGCTGCTAGGACAAAGAGGCTCCTTACTTACAGAGGAAAGCCCATCAAAATAACATCAGACCTGTCCACAGAGACCTGGCATGCCAGAAAGCCTGGCAAGATATATTCAGGGCACTGAATGAGAAGAACATGCAGCCAAGAATACTTTATCCAGCAGGACTGACATTCAAAATGGATGGAGAGATAAAGAGTTTCCAAGACCGGCAAGGCTTAAAAGACTATGCAACCATCAAGCCGACACTGCAGGAAATATTAAGGGGAGTTCTATAAAAGAGGAAAAACCCTAAGAATATCATTGAACAGGAATATAGAGACAATCTACAGAAAGACTTCAAAGGTAACACTATGTCAAAAAAAACATATCTATCAATAATCACTCTCAATGTGCATGGCCTAAATGCACCCATAAAATGGCACAGGGTTGCAGATTGGATCAAACTACAGGACCTATCCATATGTTGTCTACAAGAGATCCATTTTGAACCTAAAGATACACCCAGACTGAAAGTGATGGGATGGAAAAGCATCTTTCATGCCAGTGGGCCTCAAAAGAAGGCTGGGGTAGCGATTCTCATATCAGATAAATTATATTTTAAACTAAAGACTGTAGTCAGAGATACAGAAGAACACTACATAATTCTTAAAGGGACTATCCACCAAGATGATCTAACAATTATAAATATCTATGCCCCCAATATGGGAGCAGCCAATTACTTAAGAAAACTGTTAATCAAGATAAAGAGTCATATTGATATGAATACATTAATAGTAGGAGATCTTAACACACCTCTCTCAGAAATAGACAGATCATTGAAGCAGAAAATCAATAAAGAAACAAGAGCATTGAATGACACATTGGACCAGATGGACCTCATAGATATATACAGAACATTCCACCCTAAAACAACAGAATACTCATTCTTCTCAAGTGCACATGGAACCTTCTCAAGAATAGACCACATACTGGGTCACAAATCAGGACTCAACTGACCAAAAGACTGAGATTACTCCCTGCATATTCTCAGATCACAACACTTTGAAACTGAAGCTCAATCACAAGGAAAAGTTCAGAAGGAACTCAAACACCTGGAAGCTAAAAACCACCTTGCTTAAGAATGCTTGGCTCAACCAGGAGATCAAAGAAGAACTGAAACAATTCATGGAAACCAACAAGAATGAAGATACTTCGGTCCAAAACCTATAGGATATAGCAAAGGTGGTCCTAAGGAGGAAATACATAGCCATCCAAGCCTCTCTCAAAAAAATTGAAAAATCCAGAATATACCAGCTGTCTCTACACCTTAAAGAACTGGAGAATCAACAACAAATCAAACCAGCTCCACACATAAGAAGGGAAATAATCAAGATTAGAGCTGAGATCAATGAGATAGAAATCAGAGATACAGTAGAACATATTAATGAAACTAGAAGCTTGTTTTTTGAAAGAATCAATAAGATTGATAAACCATTGGCCACACTAATCCAAAAGAAAAGAGAGAAAGCCCAAATTCATAAAATTATAAATGAAAAGGGAAAGATCACAACTAACACCAAGGAAGTAGAAACAATCATCAGAAGTTATTATTAACAGTTATATGACAATAAGCTAAGCAACCTAGATGAAATGGATGCATTCCTGGAAAACTATAAACTCCCAAAATTGAACCAGGAAGAAACTTACAACCTGAATAGACCGATATCTAGTAATGAGATTGAAGCAGTGATCAAAAACCTCCCAAAAAACAAGAGCCCAGGACCTGATGGATTCCCTGGGGAACTCTACCAAACTTTCAAAGAAGAAATAGTACCTATTCTCCTGAAGCTGTTTCAAAAAATTGAAGCAGAAGGAAAACTTCCAGACACTTTCTATGAAGCCAACATTACCGTGATCCCCAAACCAGGCAAAGATCCTACCAAAAAGGAGAATTTCAGACCAATATCACTGAGAAATATGGATGCTGAGATTCTCAACAAGATCCTAGCAAACAGGATCCATCAGCACATTAAAAAGATTATCCACCATGACCAGGTGGGATTCATCCCTGGGCTACAAGGATGGTTCAACATTTGCAAATCAATCAACGTGATAGAACAAATTAATATGAGAATAGAGAAGAACCACATGGTCCTCTCAATTGATGCAGAAAAAGCATTTGACAAAATCCAGCATCCATTCCTGATTAAAACACTTCAAAGTATAGGGATAGAGAGAACATTCCTGAACTTCATCAAATCTATCTATGAAAGACCCACAGCAAATATCATCCTCAATGGGAAAAAGCTTGCAGTCTTCCCGTTGAGATCAGGAACACAACAAGCATGCCCACTCTCACCACTCTTGTTCAACATAGTATTAAAAGTCCTAGCAACAGCAATCAGACAACAAAGAGAAATAAAAGGTATCCAAATTGGCAATGAAGAAGTCAAGCTCTCTCTCTTCCCAGATGACATGATTCTTTATATGGAAAACCCAAAAGACTCCACCCCAAACTACTAGAACTCATACAGCAATTCAGTAACATGGCAGGATGCAAAGTCAAAGTACAGAAATCAGTAGCTTTCTTATACACTAACAATGAAAATACAGAAAGGGAAATTAGAGAATCGATTCCATTTACTATAGTACCAAGAACCATAAGATATCTGGGAATAAACCTAACCAAAGAGATAAAGGATCTGTACTCGAGGAACTACAGAACACTCATGAAAGAAATTGAAGAAGACACAAAAATATGGAAGACCATTCCATGCTCTTGGATTGGAAGAATAAACATTGTTAAAATGTCTGTACTGCCTAGAAAAATCTATACTTTTAATGCCATTCCGATCAAAATTCCACTGGTATTTTTCAAAGAGCTGGAGCAAATAATCCAAAAATTTGTATGGACTCAGAAGAGACCCCGAATTGCTAAGGAAATGTTGAAAACAAAAATAAAATGGGGGGGGGGGCATCACGTTACCTGATTTCAAGCTTTACTACAAAGCTGTGATCATGTGACAGCATGGTACTGGCATAAAAACAGACACATAGACCAGTGGAACAGAGTAGAAAGCCCAGATATGGACCCTCAACTCTATGGTCAAATAATCTTCGATAAAACAGGAAAAAATATACAGTGGAAAAAAGACAGTCTCTTCAATAAATGGTGCTGGGAAAACTGGACAGCTATATGTAGAAGAATGAAACTGGACCATTCTCTTACACCATACACAAAGATAAACTCAAAATGGATAAAAGACCTCAATGTGAGACAGAAATCCATCAGAATCCTAGAGGAGAACATAGGCAGTAATCTCTTCGATATCAGCCACAGCAACTTCTTTCAAGATATGTCTCCAAAGGCAAAAGTGAAAATGAATTTTGGGGACTTCATCAAAATCAAAAGCTTCTGCACAGCCAAGGAAACAGTCAAGAAAACAAAGAGGGAACCCACAGAATGGGAGAAGATATTTGCAAATGACAGTACAGACAAATGGTTGATATCCAGGATCTATAAAGAACTCAAACTCAACACACACAAAACAGACAATCATATCAAAAAATGGGCAGAAGATATGAACAGACACTTCTCCAATGAAGACCTACAAATGGCTATCAGACACATGAAAAAATGTTCATCATCACTAGGCATCAGGGAGATTCAAATTAAAACCACATTGAGAGGGTGCCTGGGTGGCTCAGTGGGTTAAGCCGCTGCCTTCGGCTCAGGTCATGATCTCAGGGTCCTGGGATCAAGTCCCGCATTGGGCTCTCTGCTCAGCAGGGAGCCTGCTTCCTCCTCTCGCTCTCTCTCTGCCTGCCTCTCTGCCTATTTGTGATCTCTCTCTGTCAAATAAATAAATAAAATCTTAAAAAAAAAAAAAACACATTGAGATATCACCTTACACCAGTTAGAATGGCCAAAATTAGCAAGACAGGAAACAACATGTGTTGGAGAGAATGTGGAGAAAGGGGAACCCTCTTCCACTGTTGGTGGGAATGCAAGTTGGTGCAGCCTCTTTGGAGAACAGTGTGGAGATTCCTCAAGAAATTGAAAATAGAACTTCCCTATGACCCTGCAATTACACTTCTGGGTATTTACCCCAAAGATACAGATGTAGTGAAAAGAAGGGCCATATGTACCCCAATGTTTATAGCAGGAATGGCCACGGTCGCCAAACTGTGGAAAGAACCAAGATGCCCTTCAATGGACGAATGGATAAGGAAGATGTGCTCCATATACACTATGGTGTATTATGCCTTCATCAGAAAGGATGAATACCCAACTTTTGTAGCAACATGGACAGGACTGGAAGAGATTATGCTGAGTGAAATAAGTAAAGCAGAGAGAGTCAATTACTATATGGTTTCACTTATTTGTGGAGCATAACAAATAGCATGGAGGACATGGGGCGTTAGAGAGGAGAAGGAGGCGGGGGAAATTGGAAGGGGAGGTGAACCATGAGAGACTATGGACTCTGAAAAACAATCTGAGGGGTTTGAAGTGGCGGGGGGTGGGAGGTCGGGGGAACCAGGTGGTGGGTATTAGAGAGGGCAAGGATTGCATGGAGCACTGGGTGTGGTGCAAAAATAACGAATACTGTTATGCTGTAAATAAATAAAAGAAAAAAAAAGAAAAAACTCATTGCACATCTGAGTAGAAGCTCAGTAGGAGATTCAGTAAAGAACAGGATTTGAAATGCCTTCTGTGAGGTTGAACACTCCTGCTCAATTATTTTTGGAGCTTTTTATAATCTTTCTTGTCAGCTCTTCTTTTTGCGGTGACCTAATTGCCAAGATCTCTTCTAGGTAATCTGGTATTTAATCAAAAGCTAGTGTATGTTCCTTTAAATCAATGTCTAATGCTAAAGTAGGTATTGCATGTTACATTACTGTTAGAAATAGAATTCTGCTATCTCAACAGGTTGATTCGAATTTTGTGTGTTTTTCCAGGGAACACACACTTCTATCTTCTATGATTAAAATGTTTTATTTTGGTTTTTTTCTTTTTGAAGATTTTTATTTTATTTATTTGACAGAGAGAGAGATAGGCAGAGAGAGAGGGGGAAGCAGGCCTCCGCTGAGCAGAAAGCTCGATGTAGGGCTCGATCCCAGGACCTTGAGACCATGACTGAGCCGAAAGCAGAGGATTAACCCACTGAGCCACCCAGGTGCTCCTATTTTGTGTTTTTATCCAAGTAATATTTCTCCTAAAATTATTCAGTAATGATGTTGTGCCATTTATGCATAAAAATACAGAAAACAAGCAGCAACATAATGAGCATTTGTGAATAAATAATATATATAGCATATAAACACTGACACATATACAACTATACATATAAGTATGTATGTAGTCAGATATGTGGTGCATTAATTTGTGTGTGTGTGTGTGTGTACATGTGTAAAGACATCCACACTCACAGACACACCTATGACATTTTTATTGTAAGATATATCTTTTGTTATATGGACTAGTTCATATTGTAATACATTCTTTTTCTGGTTGTATATTTGGCAACACATTCCTTCATGTTGGCGTGATACAACTGTGCTGTATTTGCAAATAACAAGTGTAATATAATTACAATGTACCATGTTGAAGACACAATACAGTTAAGAAGTACAAACTCAAGTTTAGAAAAGGAACCAGTTTTTGGAATATTTCATATCAAATCTTAAGGGAAACAAAAACAATCAGAAGAAAGCAAACTATTTTGCCCCATTAGAAATGTAAACACAATATACCTATACAGAGATACCACAGGAACATATTCCCTTAACCTAGTGAATAGTAAATATTTTTCATATACTGTGAATATCACACTGTATTTATTTTAAACCACAAATCACAACATATATTACTGTCATCTAATCTTACTAAATATGATATTCAGATAGAATATCCAATTTTTGTCATTTGTGAACCATTATGTTCTTATGTGAACATAAGAAACATGTTCAATTTTGTAAGTCAACTAAAGAATGTGAACTACTCTCTAGAATTTAGTAAAACTGCTTATTTACAACTACAGGCACTCCTATCAATGAAAACCTTTCATGCAAAGAAAAAAAAAGTAGATGAAATTTTCAGGTTACTTTGTACCCAAAGAAATGTGATCTTATGATAGTGTTCATAATAACCTAACATGCTATTATAGTCAGAAAAGTGTCTCTCAATTCAAGCTGAGTAATCAACTTGAAAATGAAAAAAAAAAAATGAGTGAACTAAACATTGAAAGTTCAAGTACTCATAACAAGTTTTCAACAAATTCAATAAAGATAGCATTTTTCTTCCATTGTTACAGCTATTGATACCAATTCAATACCCCAAGTAAAAATTAAAATTGTGACATGATACTCTTTTACACAAAATCTGTACAGATTTATACTCAAGAATGGACTTAATAGTTCCTGGTACCTTCAAGGAATGTCAGAAATAAGAGGAGGGGCCCACTTTATAGCAATCAGTTGACAATGTCTTAAGGCTAGAGCATAGAAGAGAGCTCCAGCTGTTACAATTATTGTTTTCTAGGGCAGCCTATAGCATGAGACTACAGCTATTCATTCTTTGAGGAAACTTCCAAAAATCACATAGTATGTTATCCATTAATCATTTTAATGGATGCCTCTTGAATTTAATGGATGCCTGCATTACTGGGTGCCTGGTTGACTGAGTCCTTAAGTATCTGCCTTTGGCTCAGGTCATGATCCAAGAGTCCTGGGATGGAGAAACCCCATTTCCTAGGGCTCCCTGCTTGGTGGGGAGCCTGCTTCTCTCTCTCCCTCCCCCCTTGCTTGTTTTCCCTCTCTGTCTCTCTCTATATATTAAATAAATAAATAAAATCTTTAAAAAATGATGCTGCATTGCAAAAGAAAGCATACACACCATAGTAAAGACTATTTCCAATACACATATTTTTTTTAATCAAATTCAAATCAGCATTTGACCAGACAAAGATTTTATGAATTTAAAAATTTTAAATTTTCTTCTAGCATGGATGTAACAAAGATAAAATTTTCCAAATGTTTCAAATGCACATACACAAAAATACACAAGCATATATTTATAAAATGTTAATTAATTACATATCTTATGACAAAATGTAATCTATATATATATGTAATAGCTCAATCCTTTAATAAAATTTGCTTCTCCTTTCAACACCATAAAATATTATGACATTTTTACTGATTTCTAGTTATAGCTTGACTTTAATACCTTAAGAAAATATAAATTTGATTAAAAAATGAAAGTATAGTAAATTACTAGGTAAGCAGTTAGTAAGAGCTTACTGAGTGCCTTTAATTTACTTAATGTTTTAAAATTTCTGTACTAGAAGCTGCAAAAATAAAACCTGCATTATCTGCCTGGAAATTTCAAACTATTTGAAAAGGAAAAATGCTTTAAACATTTTTGAATACTTATCCATTGTAAGCATTATATAATTAGGTATTAAAATTTAGAGCAAAAAGAATGGAAGCTCAGACAGAAATTATTTTGTATGTAACAACTGAGGAAGAGCCAATATAATAGGTCCTTAATTGATAAATGCTGTTCAATACAAGAATGAAAAATTAGAAGAAATATGGAAGAGGAATAAAGTAGGGGGGAAGAGGATGAAGAATACAGACTACTTCAGCTGTATTTTAAATGATGGATCAATTTACAATGGAAATGGAAGTATAAAAATGGTATTTTTGAAAGGTTTAACTAAAACATTAGAAGAAACAGAAGTCAATACAATATGCTCCTAAAATATGTAGAGATTGATTTCTCTGAAGGCTTGGGTGGAAAATAGTAAAAAGTTTAGATGTGCAAAATGATAGCAAAAATCATATCAGCAATTGTTTAGTACAAATAGTCTATAGGACTGAAATGTGCTCTCTTTTTTGGTGTAAATTATAATGATAGAAGAAAGTTAAATAAATACTAAGAGATTATAAGTCTGCTTTAATATGAAGATCATGACCATATAAATTTAGTGACATTCTCAGCCAGGACTGAAAAATAATACTGTATAATATAATAGGGAAAATATTCAACTAAAGTCAGAAAACTTGTCTATGCTCTTCCCTTAGTTCCTCATTTAGTAACTCTTTACATCTAAAATCTACTCAAGAGCGCTAGGGTGACTCAGTGGGTTAAGCTGCCTTCAGCTCAGGTCGTGATCTCAGGGTCCTGGGATCAAGCCCTGCATTGGGCTCTCTGCTCAGTGGGGAGCCTGCTTCCCCTCTCTCTCTCTCTGCCTGCCTCTCTGCCTACTTGTGATCTCTTTCTCTCTCTGTTAAATAAATAAATAAAATCTTAAAAAAAATAAAATAAAATCTACTCAAAAGGTGTTTACCTTATCTAGTAAATTAACGTTTCTGATTCAGAGCCTTCATCTACGAAAGAGAATATATAATGCTACCTACTCCTAGAGGTTGTTTTGTGGATTAAATTAGATAATTAATGTAAAGCATTTAAATTTAGAACATGATGCATATCTGGCATAGAGAAAGTACTTAATAACTGGTGAGCTAAATGCATGCTATTTCCATCTACTTCACCACCAGTTTCCTTCATTTTGATTAGATCTGTAACATTGTCTCTGAACTATTGTCCATCCCATCATTTCCCTCTCTTCACAGTGGTCCTTCCTCCACATTTCTATGAGCAACTTTCAAAGAAAAACAAACTTGCTCCAATAGACAAAGCTGTGGGGAAACCAGTAGCTGTGGAAACTGGTAAAAATTTTAGTGAAAAAATTCAGCAGTAGCATATATCACATGGCAAAAGAGAGTTCGTATTGACCTGGTGTCACAATTTTGGAATTCTAATAAAAGTGTGTGGGAGTTCTATGCACAACAGAATATAAGTATTACTTATAATGTAGTACTATTTGAAAGCAACTGAAATGTTCATGGAGAAGAATGTTTAATTAAATTGTAAATTATGGTACATCTTACTAATGAAAAACTATATGCCTATTAGAAATGGTAATTAGAAAAATTATGAAGCACTATTGAGAAAAATGAATATGATATGTTAAGGGAAAAAAGGCATTATAATATAATATGAATGTCCATTATGATGGTAATTTTGCAAAGAATGTATATGCATAATAAAAATATTGAAATGAGATTCTTACAAAATAAAATATTAGCTAAGTTAGTCTGGTGGAACTAATGATTTTTCCTATTTTCTAACATTCTGTAATGTCCAAATATTTTTCAAATAAAAATTATAACTCCATTTTTCCCTTGGTGCTTAAAGACTCTGTACTAATTTCATATTACCCTAAAAGAAATATATCAAATTCATTGTCATGTCAGGCAAGGTATACCACCAGTTTATCATAAACTACTTCCTAGGCTCCAATACCTTCAGTTCAGTTTGTGTGCATGATTTTTCTGTTACGTGAAATTTCTCATTGTTTCCCTAAATGTCATGCATAGAAAGTTCTGTTGAAGTCAATGAATTATGGATTAACATAATTGTGATAATAATATGAATCACACTTCGTGATTCCAAACATGACATTATTTAATACCTATGCTTCATTTTCTTCAGGTGTAAAATAGGGAAGTGGAATGATAAAAGTAGGTACAATATAGACTTGTTAGGATTGAAAGCATTAATACAAAGCACTTAGAACTGTGACTGTCATTTAATCAGCACCATATGGACTTAGGTTTCAACAATAACAAAAAATGGCTAAAATCATTGAGTACTTACTCTATTGAAAGCTTTGTTTTGTTTTGTTTTGTTTTGTTTTTCCTTGTTAAGCAATTACATGTATTGGAAATCCATGTATGGTACCCATGGAATCCCATGTACCCAATTCTATGTATGTTTTTATTTAACCCTACACTATAGATGCTATTGCTATATTGATGTATATACAAGGGAGTCAAGGCACAGACAAGTTGAATAACTTATCTGTGGTAATAGCGCTAAGGAGTAGGAAAAGTAAGTGATTTTTTTTTGCTAAATGCTGGACATATTTTGTCTTTATTTTTGTCATTATTAAATTCAGGCCAAAGGAAGAGCATAGCCAAATTTTCTAACTTTCAGTCCAACTGTTTTCCATTAAATCATACTGCATTATTTGCACTACAATGTATTTGTCCTATGACATACTTGGAAATGGTATTCACAGTAAACAGAGTTAGAATCTGTCAACTCATTAAATTATTTTCTAAAAAATTATAGTTAATTATTGTTTTCAGAGGAATTTTTAGGTTAGTGGAAGCTTTAAATGCCTTGGTAATGCATGCATTTCTGTTTCTCAAAACTGTGACTTTTTTTCTGCAGATATAGATAGGAAGAAGTATAGTGCTCTGTTCTGTAGTAACCATTTTAAGTATAAAGTTCAGTGATGTTAAGTACATTCATATTGTTGTGGAATCATCAATGACATTCACCTCCAGAACTCTTTTCAAATTGCAAAACAAACTCTATAACCATCAAACAATAACTCCCCCCCTCCCCCACTCCTTCCAGTACCTATCAACCACTGTTCTACTTTCTATCTCTAGGAATTTGACTACTCTAGCTGTCTTACATAAATGAATCATATTTATTTGTCTTTTTGTGACTGTCTTATTTCACTTATCATAATGTCCTGAAGTTTCATCCATGTTATAGAATATATTAGAATTTCTTCCTTTTTAAGGTTGAATAACATACCATTGTGTGTCTATACAACATTTTATTTATCCATTCATCCACAGTGGACACTTGGGTTGCTTCTATATTTTGGCTATTGGAAACAATGCCTCTATGAACATTGGTGTACATATCTTTTTGAGACCTTGCTTTCAAATCTTTTAGGTATATATCAGAAGCAGAATTGCTGAATCATGTAGTATGTCTGCTTTCAATTTATCGAAGAAACATTATACTGGTTTCCACAGTGCTATACCATTTTACATTTCAACCAACAGTGCACAAGGTTTCCAATTTCTCTATATCTTTGATCTTTTTCTGTGTTTTTGAAAGTAGCCACCTTACCAAGTGTGGGGTATCTCATTGTGGCTTTCATTTACATTTCCCTACTGATTAATGATGTTGAGCACCTTTTCATAATCTATTGGCCATTTGTATGTCTTCCTTGGAGAAATGTATTTTCAAACATTTTGCCCATTTTTGAATCTGGTCATTTATTTTCCTGTTGTGTTTTAATAGTTCTCTATATATTCTGAATATGTATCCCTTAACAGAGACATGATTTGTAATTATTTTCTCCATTCTGTGGCTTGTCTTTTGATACATAAAAGTTTTTAATTTTCATGAGATCAATTTATTTTTCTTTTGTTGTCTATGTCTTTAGTATTCTATCCAAGAAATTTGCTATCCTTTCATTTCTTACCTATTTATATCTTTGGATATAAAGTCTTGTTTAGACTGCTTATAGTTGGATCATGTTTTTAATCCATTATATCAGGTTATACTTCTTATCCACTAAATAAAAACCTACACAGATTCTTCATTTTCTCAGTTTTATTGAGGTATGGTTGACAATTGAAAATTGTATATATTTGGGATGCCTGAGTGGCTCAATTGGTTAAGCTGCTGACTCTGTCTCAGCTCAGGTTTTGATATCATGGTTATGAATTCAAGCTCTGTATTGGGCTCTACACTGGGCTTGGAGCCTACTTAAAAAAAAAAAAAAAAGAAGAAAGAAAAGAAAATTGTTAATATTTAAGATGTACAAGTCAATGGTTTGATATATGTGTATATATATATATATAAAATGAAATATTCACAACAATCAAGCTATTTAAAATATCTATTGTCTCACATAGCTACTATTTTTCCTCTTTTTCATAGTGAGAACACTAAAAATATACCCTCTTTGCAAGTTTCAAGTATAAAACAATATTAATTATAGTAACTCTATTTGTATTAGATCTCCCAAACTTAGCTATAGTTATAGGATAACTGAAACTTTATAACTTTTGACAACAATCTCCCCATTTTTCCTCCCCAACCCCTTGTAAATACCATTTTTCTGTCTCTTCCTATGACTATTTTAGATTCCACATACAAGTGAGATCAAGAAGTATTTGTCTTTTTCTGTCTGCTTATTTCACTTAGCATAATGTTCTCCAAATTCTGTTGGTGAGAATGTAAATTAGTATAATATAATGGAAAACAGCTTGGAGTTTCCTCAAAAATTTCCAAGAGAGCTACCTTATGATAAAGTAATCCCATATCAGGTATATATCCAGTGGAAATGAAATCAGTGTCTTGAGAGATGTCTTCACTCCCACATTGATTTTTAGCATTGTTCACAATAGCTAAGTGAGATAGGGAAACAACCTAAATGCTCATTGATAGATGAATGGTTAAAGAAAATGTGTGTACATCCTCAGGGGTGTGTGAGTGGCTCAGTTGGTTATGTATTTGCCTTTGGCTCAGTTCATGATCCCAGAGTCATGAAATCAATTAAAAAAAAGAAAGAAAGAAAATGTGTCTGCATGTTGGCATATGTGTTTGTGAGTGTGTGTGTCTATATATACACACACACGTGTACTATATATGTATATATGCACACATATGTATACTATGTGTGCATATACATGTATACATTATATATATGTATACACACACATATATATATACATTATATATATATAATGGGATATATTGCCTTAAAAAAGGAGAAAACCCTGCCATTTGTGATAACATGGATGACTATGGAGGACATTATGCTAAGTGAAGCACAAATTCCTTATTATTCTAATTAATATTTACTATTCTATATGAATAAAAGTGAAGGTTTCAGGCACATTATTTTTTTAGGATGTGCATGGTTTTTCTTCAACTGCAATCCATTTCTTCAGTTTCCTGGGAATATTCAAGGAAGTCCTTATGCTGAATCAGCACCATGGCTGGGCTAGAAGTTTTCAACAGTCTCCTTCACTGCTGAAATTCTCTAAATTAATAAGTTGAGTAGGGAAAATGTTTACAAAATTTGTTGTTCTAAAAGTGCATATTGATGATGGCTATTGTCAAAGTTCAAAGAAAGACATTCTAGACAAAGACATTCACCTAGCTAGGTCCTCTCAGGATAAGATGATTAATTCCAGTAACAATACAAATGCAAGTAAATTAACAAATAAAGGAAAAACATCATGTAACATTCCAAAGAGACCCAGTAGGGTCTTCAGCCTGACCAGATCAATCTATTCCTTTTCATAAGCTACATGGAAAGCCAAACACTTATGATTTGGTTTGGTAATAATGAAATTTGGAATATATATATATATATATATATATATATATATATATATATATATTTACTAATCCAATTCAAATGTATAATGTCAGGGCTTGAAAGTCCAATGCACACATTTTTGCCATAAGATTATATCTGGCAGGCAAACCAGTTGATGGCCAATCTGTCAGGCCACTCTCTCTACACAGGGCTTGGATAGATAAAGCCCTTCTGACTAATTTAATATTTCTGCATAGACTCTGTCCTTGAACATTATATTAACTTAAAATTTTATTTGCACTCTGTTCTTGATTTGGTTGACAGATTTGTGTTCTTAAAGGACAGTCCTTAATACACCTTATACTTCAAAAAAATGAACTTAAACTCTCCAACCTACTTGAATATTTTTATATTCTGATGTGATGTGGTGATTTGTGGCAGTTAGCCTGTCTGCACTTTTATGATATATTTCTAAAACAATCTGCACCCTGGGATGCTGTCATAAATTACACATGTCATTTCCTTCACTTACATGAGGAGACAACATCAGTATTGATCATCACTCAGTTTAAATAAATATTTGAAATGTAAACCCTCCCCTGTGTGACAGTATGCAATGTGGGTTCTTTAAAGGTGGGACAGAAAGTACAATTTATAGAAGGATAATTACTGAAATATAGGAGGAGTCAACTGGAAGATCACAGGGACACTCACATCTTGGCTGCTTGAAGCTTTGAGAATATCACAGTTCTATACAGTTAAGGAACCATATTATTTCAGGTCACTCAGTTTAATACGATAGACCAAATTGAGCACTTTCAATTTCAGACTTCTTTATACTGACAAGATGTTCTAAAATAGGGGATTACCAGTGTTTGAAGCTATGAAAATTGGTCCCCATTTTAAACCAGAGTGCTTGTCCTAGCTGTTATAGGCTGCCTCCTCAAGTTGGTTTTATTTAAGCAGTTTAACATTAATAAACTTGTGAGCAAATGGCATATTTGATGTTGATAGCTCAGAAGAAGTCATTTCGATATCACATCTTCATGTTTACTTTGAGCATTTGTTTTAAATGGCTCAGAAAGGAAAGAGCTGTAAATCTATGGCTAATCAAAAGCTATTGAGAAGCCATAGATTAAGGCTCAGTCATGCATATCTAACTAGTTAAAAGAGAAATATATGAAAGCAAGAAAACCAGCTAACTAACTGGAAGAGGGATAGATAGATGATAGACACATATTTCTGAAATGTGTCTCTTACATCTGTTTAGTTAGATAATATAATATTATGGCCTTGTTAGATAATACTTTTTTACATTGCTCTCTAATTTTTGAAATAATTCACACTTACAGAGTGATAGTAAGTTTGGGAATTGGTTGCTGTCAAAATTTTTGATGGGTGTTTGTGGACTGGCTAGCAATTTGGCTTCCAATAGAAAGAGCATAGCTACTAAAATAAGTATCCAAAAATGAAAAGCTATGAATATAATGGCATCCAATTTCTCTGATATAAATTTTAGACGTAATCAGGTTTTCTATTTTAAGAAAACATTTCTTCTCTTATAGCATTTTATAAGGCGTTATTTTATTTCATTATAGAAGTTTCCATTTTATTTCACAATCATTCCTGAGGTTTTGTTGTAAAAGCACAGTTGTCCACAGTCCTGTTACTTACTTTTTCTTATGGAGTAAAAAATTAATAAAGTCTTGGTGAAATGATTATGAAGGATTCTTACCTAAGCCCTCATATGATTCAATTTATTATTTATGCTTTGAATATTGAATTAGTTGAAAGTTATTCTAGAAGTATGAAGCTCTACAACCAGAATATTATTAATTGCTTCTCCTATACTAAACCTTCAGAAATTTTTTGATTATCCATAAAATATGGTAATAAATGCTCTGTTTCTGAATGTTCATTATTTCCCTGAAACCTAAAGTACATTGTGCCTTATATTTTTCATATTACTCTTATGAACTTGGTACACTGTACTGTTTTTACAGACAAGGAAACTGAGACTTAAATTGACTTTCCCAAAATTGCAGTTTGTAGGAGAGAGTATCAAGAATCTACTCCTTAATTCTTCGCTTCAAAAAACTGTATTCTCACTGCCCCCCTGAGATTCTCCCAAATCCTGCATTATTTAGTCTGAACACAAATTACACAATTTCAAATATTGGAAATGTCAATTACAGAACAAAGTCCTTATAATACACAACTATATTATTTTTGCTGACACACAACATGTACTTGTTCCATATATGCCGATTCCTTGTTCCTTACACAGGGTCTGTCCATGCTTTCCCCCAGCTCTGTCACCGAGACTAGTTGTCTCTGATTGTCAACAAACAGATCAAGAGACCGTGTAGTGCACTCATTAAGAACATATTTGTTAGAGTCCCATTAGAGTAGACAGGCCATTCTCAAGTACAGCAGTTGTGTGTCCCAGGAGATGTTAGACAATGTCTGAAGACGTTTTTGATTGTTACAGCTCGGGGGAGTGTATGGTTACTACTTGCCTCTGGTGGATAGAGGTCAGAGATGCTGTTAAACATACATTTCTCATGAGTCTCCCCACCACAAAAAATTATCAGGTCTATGGGACACCTGGGTGGCTCTGTTGGTTAAGCGTGGGACTCTTCATTTCAGCTCAGGTCATGATCTCAGGGCCATGAGACTGAACCTTCCTTTGGGTTCCACCCAGAATTTAAGATTATAATATAAGCTTATATTTATATATGCAATGATGTTTGTATTTATTCATTAATATACATAAGCAATAGGTTACATACCTCTATTAATCCATCTCTCCATCTGAATTCCCCATCCTGTTAACACAAAAATGAATTTGATATGATCTTCATGAATTTGATGATTTCTCTTCATGTGCCTCCTACTCTACCCCAGAAGATGTGGATATTTTCTTGTAAAGGAGAAATAAGTTAAAATCTGAAGTTGAAAATATCCATTGTTTCCATATATGTAGTGTGTATGTTTGTACATATATATGCATATATGCAACATATATATTATGTATGCACTTATGTATGTAGATGGGGTGATAATACTGATGATAACAAAATTAATTCTGTAAATATACTATTTTTATGTGTGTAAATGTTTCAACAATTTAAAAGTCTGATATTTTAACCCAAATGCCCTAAAGACTAAATTTTTCTTTGTTTCTTCTTTCCTGCCTTTGTATCAATTCCACAAATATGTATTGCTACCTAAAAAAAAAAGGGTTAGTTATCTGATGGCACAAAGACACAGAGTTTATAATCTGTGCTCTCAAAGAGTGTACAATCTAATACATACTCTGACAGATGAGGCAACTCTATCATATAAGCTGATAAAAATAACCATTATGAGATATAAATGATGTACAAATTCTACGGAAGTTCTAAGAAATTATCAATTCTGAATGTGAGCATAGGGAAATTTTTTCTACAAGGCTTGAAAGCTGAGGAGTGAAACCTAGAAGTATTAATTAGTTTAATCTTAATGATTTACTAGAAAAGACTAATCTTTTTGTTTTCTAAAATATAAAATATCTGACTTCCACAGAAACTGGTTTTGTATTATCAATAGGTAAGATGCCATACCAAAAAAAAAAAAAAAAAAAAAAAAAATTTTAAAACAAAAAAAAAAGATTTTAAATTAAAAAAAAGAAAAATGCCAAAAAAAAAAAAAAAAAAAAAAAAAAAGAATTTGTCAAATACATAGACTCTCCTAATATTACAAAACAAACAACCTGGAACAAAAATCCAAGACTACACAAAGCAAACTCTCTCCTGCTTTAGATTTACTATGCAATAATTAAAATTGGTGGGGACACGAAGGATAATGTTGAATACAGGGATATTCAGACAGTTAAGAATGCAGTCAGAGGAAAGTAAAGCTCAGAAAACATTTTACAGGAGTGTCTAAATTCAGAAACTCAATAGAGGTGGGCGCCTTAAGGTCATTGCCAGCCTCCTAAGGCAGGTCAGAGATGGCTGACCAGGCTCATATCTATTGTTACAAAGAAAAGAAAGTGAAAGGGAAAAAAAAATTTTTAAAGTCAGAAAACACTCTATCATTGTCGTATTCTTTTTATGCAATCAAATATTTATCCTAATTTGTAGCAGGTCCTAGCTCTTAAAGGTTCTAAACTATGCTTTTTGCCTCTGCATCCCTTTCCAATGAAATCCTCAAATTTAATTTCCTTTCAGGGTATTCCAACTAGGCTGGGGTCTATCATGAAAGACATAAAGTAGAAATATTTATTATGTGACTTGTTCTCTTTTTCTGTTAAACCTGCTTAAATGGGCTAACTAAAACTAAGGCCTGTACAAGCATCCCTTGGGCACCACTGCACCTTTTCTTTCTTCAAACTGTCTGTTCTCTCGTTTGCTGCATGCATTTCTTTGTCTAGGTTCTCCTTCCATTTTTCTGTAACTTACTCAATTTTGGGGACTTTTTTTTTTTTTTCTCATCTCTGTTTACTTTCTTCTATGTCTATCTCGGATTGCTCTTCATGTCCATTGTTTTCTCCACGAAAACAAAACAAAATGAAACCTTCTTTATCTTTGCTTATTAGTGCTCGCTTCGGCAGCACATATACTAAAATATATCTTTGCTTATTAACTCACGTCTTTATTCATTCTTGCTTTTCTTTTTCCCTTCTGACTTCCCCTTTCCCATGATGCCTTCTCTTTTCCTATTCTGTGATCTACTCTTTATTTTTTTTTTTTAATATCCCCGACTTTCTTTACTAGAAATACTTTCTAGGGGCACGTGGGTGGCTCAGTGGGTTAAGCACCTACTACTGTTTTTGGCTGAGGTCATGAACTCCTGGGTTGCAAGATCCAGCCCTGCTTAGGACTCGAGGCGCAACAGGAAACGTGCTTGATTCTCTCTGTCTTTCTCTCTGTCCCTCCCCACACTCAGACATGGTTGCTGGCATGCTCTCTCTAAGAAATAAATCATAAAGAAAATAAAGAAATAAAGATTTGGTCTCCACCTTTGATAACTTCCTTACTTTTGTATCTTTGTTCTTACATTGCTTCCCCAATACTATTATCTTCTTGTTAACCTTGAGTCTTGCTCGTTGCCATCAAGACAAAATGAACTATTAATATTTTCTTGCTTCATAGCTCTTCATCTATAACATCCTATCATCATGACCACCATTACTCAGTATTTTGAACAGAATGGTCATGAGCTGGAAGGTTTCTTGGACTCAAATAAGTAATAGCTTAAGCCAGCAATTATAAATGATAAATAGATTTCCCTCTTTACTAAAACATGAAGTTTTTCCATAAGATTAGGTAAGTGATACAATTGATCATGTTAATACTCACAAATGGATCGGAACATGCTATTTAAAGTATGGATACAAAGTAAATTTGGATTGAGCCTATTAAAATCTATGTTAGTACATGTTGTAATTTAGATTTTCTGTGCAAGTCATCAGGTTACTTAGTTCTTGTCCCAGATGCACCAAAGAATTGGAGACCTGAGACCAGAATTGGGAGGTATATTTTATTGAGTGCATCAATATAGTATACTTTCAAGAGTGAAAGTAGGCGACACCTGGGTGACAGAGTCAGTTAGAGGATGCACTCTTAGTTTTGGTTCAGGTCATGATTTCAGGGTCATAAGGTAGAGGCCTACTTTGGGCTCTGTACTCAGTTTGGAGTCTGCTTGAGCTTGTCTCCCTCTCTGCCCTTACCCCCACTCTTGTGTGTACGTGCTCTCTCTCTCTCAAATATATAAATAATTATTTTTAAGATTTTATTTAAAAGGTGCCTGGGTGGATCAGTGGTTTAAGCCTCTGCCTTTAGCTGGGGTCATGATCTCAGGGTCCTGGGATTGAGCCTCACATCAGGCTCTTTGCTCAACAGGGAGCCTGCTTCCCCCTCTCTCTCTCTGCCTGCCTCTCTGCCTACTTGTGATCTCTGTCAAATAAATAAATAAAATCTTTATTTTCTTTTAACATTTATTTATTTATTTATTTGATAGAGAGAGAGAGAGAGTCAATGAGAGCAGGAACATAAGCAGGAGGAATGGGAGAAGGAACGCAGGCTTCCCGCCAGCAGGGAGCCTGACGAAGGGCTGGATCTCAGGATCCTGGAATCATGACCTGAGCCGAAGACGGATGCTTGAAAACTGAGCCACCCAGGTGCCCCTAAATAAATCTTGAAAAAAAAAAAAGAAAGAAAAAGAGTGAAAGCAGGTCAGTGCCAATGGCCCTGAGAAGCTCTAGCTACATCCTTTTAAGCCCGATTTGTGTACATATAAAGGTGTCCTTAACTGACAGTTTTGATTGACAGCTGGTGGTTAAATAACATTTTGGGCTCTCCTTATGCACCTACTCATGATGCATTCTGTTGTAATTGTATTCATTTATGTATTGCCTCTTTATGGACTTTTAATAAGCTTTGTTGTGGCCTTAAGTGTATTTAAGGTCAAGTTGCACCCCTTGTGTGCATGTTCAACTCTTGAAAGAACCATTGTGGCTTTTGAGCCAGCTCTGTGGCTAAGCCTTTGCTGCTCCCTTAACCATTAGAAATGGCTCTTAACGTGTGTGGCTGTTAACCCTCAGGGTGGCTCAGAGGGTGTGGCCAGTACCTGCTTTATCCCTTCTCTCTGATGTCTAACTGCCTAACAATTACTATTTTTATTTTAACCGATTGTTTGAACATGTTTAAGACTTCATTTGGTCCCATACTATTGTGATGTCACATTTACAAGTGCATATGGAAAAATAGATATTAAAGAGAAAACCAGTTACCTTTATATAGCTTTTCGATGTCGGACTTTATTCCATGAGAACTGAGTGAGCAATAATACATTAGAAAGAATATGGGAGGAGTGCTTGGGTGGCTCAGTGGGTTAAAGCCTCTGCCTTCAACTCAGGTCATGATCTCAGGGTCCTGGGATGAAGCCCCGAATTAGGCTCTCTGCTCAGCAGGGAGCCTGCTTCCTCCTCTCTCTCTGCCTGCCTCTTTGCCTACTTGTGATCTCTGTCAAATAAGTAAATACAATCTGAAAAAATTGTAAAAATAAAAATACTGTTTAAAAAAAAAGAAAGAATATGGAATATGGAAAACAAAGATGTGTTTGATACATGTAATGAGATTATTATTCATTAATTACCAGGACAGGTTTTCAAAGATGAAGTTTATAAAAATTGTATGATATCTGAAAATATTAAATGGAAACATATAATGTACAGCATTTTACTTTATAAAATGTAATGCATGAAGTAAATGCTTATTAGCAGTGTGAGAAGGAAAAAGGAAAACGTGAAAATATTTGTTTAAGGTCCAATTAGACATTATAAACTTCAGAATTAGAGACCTGCATTCATTCTTTGTGTTTTTACAATGGAATGATTTAGAAGATTATTATAAAGCTATACCTACTTTGGAGATGTGTGTATTTACTTTATTTGTATTATATAAATAATATTCTTCTGATAAAGAGAATGTCCTAGAAATCAAATAGTTTAAAGGACTTTAGCCAGATTGGTGAAAAATTCCAGATTATTGTGTCTCATGTCTACAAGAAAACATTATGCAAATATGGCACAAATTATAAAAGCATTTTTTTAAATATCAAGGTTATTTTTAATTTTTTTAACAGGAGTCAAGCTCTCATATTATGTTAACAAAAAGTTTCTTGTCAGATTGTTTAGAAACTTGATCTTCAAATTCCTGTTACATTTTGGCAGCTTTTGAACCATATATGAGGGGCTCCAAATAATGCAAATCCATGTTTTTACTTGCCTTCCTATTGTTTTATTGAATGTTATATAGATTGTTTTCTGAGATAATAAAGGTCATTATCATCTATTCATGGGAAAAATATTCATTAGGTCCTGCATGTTGCTTTGGAGTAAACTAAAGATTAGACTACGTAATATTGTCAGTCACTGAATCTTGACCTTTTCCTCAGGTGTACAAGAAATACCAACTCTCCTTATTTTTCACAAGTTAGGTATATTTTTATAGTGAAATCTCATGTGGTTGGTTTTGAGAGAAATTTTGAGCCATTGCTTACTGAAGCAGTGCAAAGTCTTTGAATCTATATGTTGCCAAGATACTAGTCAGGATCTTTAATGTTTTCATCAGTTTATACTGGTTTATTTCCAAAATTACTACTATTCTAGTAGTTTCTCTGATTCTGTTCCTGTCATATCATTCTTGGCACACATTACTCTTTTTAAGTTTTTGTTTTCATTCCAGTTAGTATACATACAGTGTTATAGTCCTTTCAGGTATACAATAGCATGGCACGCATTATTCTCTAATGAGACTTGGAATCCCACTTTATGAATTGCCTTCTTAGTTGCACCTCACAAACCCAGTGGCTATGTCTTTTCACTGTCCTACCTGAATGGCGCTCATCTGACACAGCTTATAGACCCCACATGTTTCCATTCCTCCACACTTAAGTCCCTAGGGTGGGCTGCTATTCTTTTTGTTGTTTGTTTGTTCTATTTCCAGTTAAGAGGAGTTACTGTCTTGCTTTTAATTTTTCTCAAAGAGGATTTCAATGTTTTTTTTGTGTGGGTTTTGTTTTGTTTTGTTTTGTTTTGTTTTTACTCCAGGATATCTTGCACAGTGGTTAGGGGGCTTCATTTGAATCTCTTACACAGACCTCTTCTGAGGGAAGGGAGGACAAGAGGTCATGGGGAATATCACACACAGATTTCGTCCATTCATACATGCTTTCATTTTGGAAGCAGAGAACATAGCATGCTGCAGTGGATATTAACATACCATCACAAAGAGATCTGTATCTCTACTCTAGTCACTCCTCATAGACATTGTGGCAAGTTAGAACTTCTGACATAATACTTGTGAGGATATCTGGGAACAGAAAACAGATGAAATAGAGTATGCTGGGCCTTGTTTGATTTATCTTTTCCATAGTTTTATGGAATATGCTATTTTAAAGATAATCTTGAATCTGTCTAGAGAAACTTAAATTGATCTTTTCACCCATCTTTATGATATATTATCATGGAAAAATGATTTCTAAATATTCACAAGATTGGATTTTTTTTTTTTTTAATTTGGAGCTCCAGAAGATTTCTAAGCCTTGGTGTCTGCAAGTGGCTATATTTAAGGATGACATTAATATATTATTATTTCCAGAAAACATGTGTTCTCACATGAGATATTTTCAATCACTAGTCAGCTAGTTGGATCAAAAGACAACCTGGAAAGTCAACTAGTAGTTGATGTTGGTCTATATGAGTTTGTCAAAATTCTCTACTTTTTAGTGACAACATTTCATTCATTAAGTAAATACTTACGGAGTATCTGTTATACATAGGTTCCTATGAAGATACCGTAAGGGACACAAAATGGCATAAACACCTGCCCTTTTAGGCTTGTGATGTCAGAGGTAAATGAGGCATACCAGAATTATAATGTCAGAAAATAGGTGGTATGCCATAGTAGGGGAAAAAGAATAGACTTGTAGAGTTCAGAGATTATTAACTTCTAAGTTTTAGGACACTATGATTATTTGCAACATAATTGAAATTTCAATTTGGGTTTGAAATGAGTTAATTTCAAAAGACAGTAATGGAAATAAGCTAGTCCAAGTATTGAAGACAACATAATGAGAAGTAATGGTTATGAACAAATAAACAAGTCAATGTAGCCATTGTACCTGACATGGGGAATATGAGCAGGAACAATATGATGATAATCCCTTAAATAATGAAAACTTGTTTACCTCTGAAACTGAAACATTCAATGTATGTTATTGTTTTATTTTGTTTTGCTTCGATGAGTGTGTAGGGCTGTGGGTGTCTGTGTTTAGGAGAGAGGAGCATAGCACAAGGAAAGCACCAGCCACCTCCCCAGACGTCCAAATGACTACATTTAGATGGATGCTAATGGTGCAACTGAGGAAAAGACAATCATCACACAGAGATATCTCCATCAAAGTCTATGTTTAAATCTCTGACAGGTCCAAATACTCACCTAAACAGGGGGTGGTTTTGAGGAGGATATTTAAGGGATAAAAAAGTTTATGTAGATACAAGAGAGAAATTAGAAGGCATCTGTGGTAGTCCATGTAAAAGATAATATGGGATTGAAATACATTGCAAATAACAATGTTAAAAATAAAAGGGGTGTTGGACTTGACAGGTATGTGGAAAAATAAAAGAACAAATTATAAACAGCAGGCTTTTGTGACTAATTTAATATGGGGATAAAAGAGATAAGGTTATAACAGTTGCTTCAGAGTTTATGAATCAATTGGAGATTAATGGTGATGTAACTAATAGCTGGTAATCTCAAGTGCTACCATATGTTAAATTTTCATAATATTTTGGTTTATTATGTAAATATGAGCTATAACTTTAGGCACATGTAATAAATATAATAAAATACTCGCCAGTTTTTTTCTAAAAAGAAAATTTTAGCTGCTAAGTCCATGAGAATCTTGAACAATCTTCTTTGTATTTTCCTTTTTGTTTTGTTTTAGCTCTTGTGCTAAGTTACATTTTGGTCATTCTGACTTTATTCACTGTATTGTGAAGGCAGCCATCTTGGAAGGGTGGTGTGGAACTCGCCACTTTGGAGAGTCTCACAATTGCAGACTGATCTTTTTTCCCTAACAGACCACTTTGTTTGGATAGGTACATGATGATGCACTTTTATTTTTTTTTTAAGATTTTATTTATTTATTTGACAGACAGAGATCACAAGTAGACAGAGAGTCAGACAAAGAGAGATAAAGGGAAGCAGGCTCCCCACTGAGCAAAGAGCCAGATGCAAGGCTTGATCCCAGGACCCTAGGATCGCGATCTGAGCCAAAGGCAGAGGACTTAACCCACTGAGCCATCCAGATGCCCCCATGATGATGCACTTTTTTTTTTAATTTTATTTATTTATTTGAGAGAGAGAGACAGTGAGAGAGAGCATGAGCGAGGAGAAGGTCAGAGGGAGAAGCAGACTCCCCATGCAGCTGGGACCCTGATGCGGGACTTGATCCTGGGACTCCGGGATCATGACCTGAGCCGAAGGCAGTCGTCCAACCAACTGAGCCACCCAGGTGTCCCTGATGATGCACTTTTAAAAATATGTTTTCCTTACCATTCCCAAAAGAGAGTCTTTTTTTTTCCCCCATATTCTCAAGAACTCCCATATTTCCCAGCATTAAAGATGAATAAGCAAGAAGAATTAGTAAAATATATATAGGGAAATTACTGGCAAAAAATAAAATTTCAGCACTTTTTTAAAGATAATTTTAAAGCGATTTTGTTGTAAAAACATTTTGTTGATGTAAATATAGTATAATAAACAATGGAATTCTACAGTAAAGTATAAGTTTTATATAAGCATTAATATTATACTAGCACTGAAAAATAATTTAAGGTTATGTAGTCAGAAATAATGCATGTATTTGTGTGCTGGTAAATACTAGGCTACAAAGCCCCTGTATAAGCTGATATAGTAATATATTTGAGTAATGATGGTAACCGGAAAGCAAGACATAATGCACAATAAATTTGAATGAATTTCTATAGAGCACATGCAGACAAGGTAAATATGAGTAAAAATTCATACAAAGCAAGCGGCAAAATATAATAAATTTTAATGAATTCCTATATAGTTAGCCTCAGTACAAGTAAACAAACAAATATTTCGGTACAGAGTTTTCAGTGCATAAAAAATAATGTATTTGAAGGAATTCTAATGGCATGCCTGTACATTCAGGAAAAGTAAATAGTACTAAATTGAAGGATACTACAGCAGTAGGACGTATTTAAATTAATGTTTATTAGTAACAGGTGTTAAGGGATACCATATCTTTAACTATAATCAGTAATAAGATTCATTAAAAGCTATCTCAAAGATTTTAATCTTCATTTGTTTTTTCAGTTTTCATTTTTAAAAATCTAAGAAATCATGTCAGCAAAGCCAAGTTACCATACCATTAAAGCCTGAAACCGGAGTTGTAAACTAGCCTTTCTAGTCAAAGAACTTTATAGCAGGAGGGGATTCTGGCCTGCACTTAGAAAGGTCTCATCGAGTATTTACAGACCTTTCTCAGAAACCCCTTCTCCCTCAAACTACTTTAATCAGCATCCAGAAGTGGAGCACTAGGGAGTGGGGAGTATGCATGATTAACCAGACTCAGTGTAGTAATCTGTATTTGCAATGAGTAGCCGTTTGATGTAGCATATTTTTTGTTTCTTTTTTTCCTAGATGGAAATGGATTCCATTTTCCAGTATTATAAATTATATACATAAACTAACATTCATGATTTCATTTTTTTTTTGACACTTAGATTTAGAAGCTTTTCAAATGCCTGGATCAAATGTTAGAATGACTCTGGTGCACATAGAGGGACTTAAACCTTTTCTTCATGTGTAGTAGCAAACTCAGTATATCTTTAAGCTTGCAACTCTGTATTACTTCAATTCAAATAGAATAGAGTATTTAGAGCTTTTCACAGGACTGTAGCTTCTGTGCTATTCCTTTTGGAGACAAAGAAAATAATTCTAAGAAGTCACTAACCCAGGGAATCTATAAGAGATCAAAGGAACATTCATTCCATGAACTTGGATGAGCTTGTCGTCCTATCTTTCTTCGTTTTTGTATAATACTTGCCTAAGATAGAAGATCTTGAGCAACAGTCACTTCATCACCAACATTATCTTTCAATTGGCATAAGCATGTCTTAATTTTGTTCCCTTTTTCACAGTTCTCTGCTTGCTATACAATAAATATCTCTGATTTCTGCACCTTCATTACTCAGACTGTCATGGTTAGAAGAAATCCTAACACTGCTCTAAACCTACAGCCTCTACTAAATAAATGGAATGCCCTCTCCATTCACTGTGATTGTTAATCATGCTACTAAGTACATATTTTTAAAATAAATACAATAAGCTCTTCTATTTTGAAACTGTTACCATGTTGAGCATTCTTGCTTGGTGGAGACAGGCCATCTGTCACAAGTAGTGTACTGTCACCTATGATCATAGAAGCTTAGCACTACCCAGTTCTTGTATCAGGCAGACCCCTGTGGGTATACCCTTAAGAAATAGCTGAATAAATATTTATGTTGAGAAAATTTTCACTCTTCAGCTTTCCCAAGATCCAACATGGAAAACAGAGTCACAATTAGGTATTTTTCTCATGGTGTGGCTCAATCTTTCACTAGGAGTGTCTTAAAGGACTGAAAAGGCCTTAGAATGTTCATATTAATTTCAAAATGTATTTTATATGATAATATTAAACTACTTGTTGTTTTTTTCAAGTGTTATTTATTAAGTTTATTTCACGAACCACACCAGATAGCAGATTACTAATAGAACACACACACACACACACACACACACAAGTCTACACCTTACACTGTAAATATACAACCTTATATATGATTCATCTTTTGACTCCTGTACATAACTGAGTAGTTTGTTACTGCTGATTCACAGGTGGTAGGGATGGGGTAAGCAGAAACTGCCAAATTATTCTGACAGAATAGGTTCTTTCTTTTCATAGAATAATATTCAACAAGTTTTTCATGAGAATCTGCTGTATGCAGCACACTGGATTAAATATTGTAGGGCTCTAGGAGGAAATGGCACTCATATTGAAGTCATTATAATTAAGCTAGGGTTGTAAAGATTAAACATCTGTGAATAGATAAGAAAGAATTAGATGAATAGGCTAGTTAGAGAACCTTCATAGGAAAGCAAGTTTTGAATTACTTTCTATTGGAAAAGATGGAAATGAATTGTCAGAAATGTAGAATAATATATTTTATTTAGAGCAATAGCATGAAGAAGGGCATTTCAGGACATAGTAAATTGTGGAAGACAGATTTATATAGAAGCATATTTTCTAGTAGGTATGCTTTGATAAAATATTCACTAAAGATGATATTTTTCCTAAATTTAGCCTTCTCTTACTTTGCAGTAAAATCTGTGTTAATATGTCTTGTTCTATTCTTACCAAACTACGTTAATATTTTATTGATCACTTCAAAAGAAATGAAAGTAGCACCTTCTTTATAAGGAATAGACTAAATTTTTACCCATTAAATAGCATAATGCTGGCTATGAGAACCAGTGAATCATGTGGGGACATTTATATCTGAAAAAATACAATTGACTCTGGGAGGGCATGGGAGAAATCTATATCCTGTATTTGGGTGGGTAGAAGATAATGAACAATATAGCTTTTAAGCACCTTAGATCTCTTATTTGGATGTCTTGTGAAATAAATTTAATCAGTAGATAATATCTGAAACAATATTTGAAACAACAGCTAGCATTTTAATACTTTTAGCATATAAAACATTTTTTTCAATTAATGATAATATGAATAGTCTAAGATATGAGCACATAAAAATTACACTCCAAAAATTAAAAAAGGCTAATAAGTATATGACATTTTCAAATTTAATAGTAATCAAATAAAGCTGAGTAAAATTAAAATGAGACCAGTTATTGAGAACTTGAATATTTTAAAAATGATAATATTCAGCTTTGATGGGGAAGTGAAAGGAATGCTTTTATGAAGCTGATGGGAAGACTTATTTGCAAAATTTTTCAGCTGAGACTAACAGAAAAGTCAACCACCAGAGGCTAGCACCTAGGGCATCTGGTCTCATGCAAGAAAAAGACTGCAGGTGGCCGGGGGGTGTCGCCTGGGTGGCTCCCTGGGTTAAGGCCTCTGCCTTGGGCTCAGGTCATGATCCCAGGGTCTGAGATTGAGCCCTGCATTGGGCTCTCTGCTCGGTGGGGAGCCTGCTTCCTCCTCTCTCTCTGCCTGCCTCTCTGCCTATTTATGATCTCTATCTGTCAAATAAAATAAATAAAATCTTAAAAAAAAAGAAAAAAAGAAAAAGACTGTGGTTAGGCATTTGAGGACAGTATGACAGCTTGAAGATGCCACTCACTAGGAACCTCAGCTTCTCATTTCCCTCTCCTGCACTATCAACTATTTTTTGTCTTGCTTCTCATGGTTTCAAGACCATAAGACAGATGCAGCAGAATTTTACTACCACATAGGTTTTTTTTTCTTGTAATTTTAACTCAATATTATCCCTTTTACTTCAGGGGTTAACTAGATGTTGAGTGTAGCTCTTAATTCATTCATTTCCTGGATGTTTCACTACAGACTTCCTCCATTTCACTTCCAGGTCTCACCTCCCTTTAATATATATTTTTAAATATATTTTTAACCCCTTAGATATCTATAATTTCTTCTAAGAATCATTAGATCTTTCTTCTAAATTAGTAATTCTCTATCTTAGTCCAAATATGCTACTGAATTTATCGCATTTGACTTTAATTTCAATTATTTTTATTTCTAGGCATTTTATTTTCCAATATTGCCAAATAGTTACATTTCAGGTCTATTTTATAATTTTCAGCATATTAAACATGTTTAATTTACATTCTGGGACTGATAAGTCTGGTACCTAAAGTTTTGCACTGCTGATCTGTTCTTTGTCCTTGATAATTTGTGTGTCTTTCCTTACATGTTTTGTGATTTTTGATGATGAAATCCTTATTTATCTTGAAATTTTGCTTGTTAGGTTTCTTTGAGTCTTAGAACAGAAGTAGTATCTTCACATAGGGTTTGAATGTGTTTATATCAGTTAAGTTGACGATTTCTGGACCCAAATGAAATAAATTCTGATCTTGAGAATTTTAGAACATAATAGCAGTGGTTATTTATGCTACAAACCCATATCAGAACTAGATTGTGGATATAAATTTTCAGGGAAGATGATTTGATTTGTTTTCACCCATTTCTCCATTTTGAGAATAGTAATTTTCATTTTTTTTTATCTTTTTTTTTATATAATTTTTTATTTTTTATAAACATATATTTTTATCCCCAGGGGTACAGGTCTATGAATCACCAGGTTTACACACTTCACAGCACTCACCAAAGCACATACCCTCCCCAATGTCCATAATCCCACCCCCTTCTCCCAAACCCCCTCCCCCCAGCAACCCTCAGTTTGTTTTGTGAGATTAAGAGTCACTTATGGTTTGTCTCCCTCCCAATCCCATTTTATTTCGTTTATTCTTCTCCTACCCACTTAAGCCCCCATATTGCATCACCACTTCCTCATTCATTCCAGTCCTCTAGAAGCACTTAGTAGGACATTTTATTCCTCATTCACTTTATTGTTGTTGTTGATTTAAGATTTTATTTATTTGAAAGAGAGAGAGTGTGTGAGCATGGAGGGGCAGAGGGAGAGAGAGTACCTGAAGCAGACCCCGCACTGAGCACACTGAGCACAGAGCCTGCGGGGTGGGGGGGGAGGGGGCTTGATCTCCCATCTACAAGATCATAACCCTAGAAGAAACCAAGAATTGGGCACTTAACAGACTGAGCCACTGAGGTGCTCCCCTCATTCGCTCTTGTGGGAAGTTCAGTCACTAGGAAGAAGAGCTTAAGGAGGATTCTTAAGTCGCTGACACATCTTAATCAGCATTTCTTGGGTTTGTTGCCTAACCCTGGAGTCTTGTGAGAAGGACTCTGCCCTAATGTGGTTTGTGGCTGAGTATTCTTTCTCTTCTTTTCACAATTTCTTTAAGACCTTTTATTATGTTTGTGTTTATCCAAGATTTTTAATGGACTTTAGCAAGAGGGTCATCCAGGTATTTAGTCTGAAATACAACAGGATATAAAAGTGTGTGCAGTGCCTTAATAGAATGTAGGCATAATCAGTATTGCCTTGAAACTTAATGGAAGGTAGGAATTCTAGTCTATTATTTAAAGTTTCAAATTGAGGCACTATTCTAATAATGTTTTCTAGACATATTTAATAGTTCTAAAATTTCTTAATTATTTTGATTTGTATATTCTGCCTAATTTAAACCTAAAATTCTTACAGAAAGATAACATTGGTTGTTTCAAGTAACAACCAGCTTTAATTTTCAAATACATATAATGTTGATATTGATTTGCCTGAGCTATTACAATCAGTATCAATCACAGTCACTTCATTGTGAATGTTTATATTCAGATTAATTGGGAGATAGGATTTATAAAAATGTTTATCAAGTCCAATCTTAAATTGATAGGATTTGTTTTAACTTGCTTGGTGACATTTCTAGTTTTGATCTAAGTGTAGTTAACTAAAATCTTGTGAAATTAATTGGTCTAATCACATTAATTAAAACATATTTAAAACATTTTAAATTAAAAATAAATTCCATATATGTGTAAAAGACTCAATAAACAATTGTTTTGTAATGCTAACAAACATATTTCATAAGAAAACACAAATATCAATTCAGTTTCAGTTTATGTAATTAACTTGTAATTTGTTATACAGCAAGCATATAAGTATCACAAAGAAAGAAGGGCCCTTTTTTTTAAATTTTTTATTTCTTTTCCATGTAACAGTATTCATTGTTTTTGCACTGCACCCAGTGCTCCATGCAATCCTTGCCCTCTCTAATACCCACCATCTGGTTCCCCCGACCTCCCACCCCCCGCCACTTCAAATCCCTCAGATTGTTTTTCAGAGTCCATAGTCTCTCATGGTTCACCTCCCCTTCCAATTTCCCTCAACTCCCTTCTCCTCTCCTAACTCCCCATGTCCTCCATGCTATTTGTTATGCTCCACAAATAAGTGAAACCATATGATAATTGACTCTCTCTGCTTGATTTATTTCACTCAGCATAATCTCTTCCAGTCCCGTCCATGTTGCTACAAAAGTTGGGTATTCATCCTTTCTCATGGAGGCATAATACTCCATAGTGTATATGGACCACATCTTCCTTATCCATTCGTCCGTTGAAGGGCATCTTGGTTCCTTCCACAGTCTGGCGACTGTGGCCATTGCTGCTATAAACATTGGGGTACAGATAAGAAGGGCCCTTTTGTATTAGTTGTATTTTAGTAAAATTTGGAGAAGATTTCCATTTTTCTTTTTAATCCATTCAGAATTTTTTAGGGAGCCGTAGATGAAAGACTATGTAAAGAAATTATCCAGTTCTATATGATATTTCAGAGTTGTTCAGATGAAAGACATCTATGTATGAATGATTAAGTATTTACTCAGTGTTCTAAAGCCATTTGTTTACAACATCTTGCTTATGGTGTCTTTCCTTTATTAGATTTGTGCTCTAGATTCTAGAAATATGCCATAAATAGGACTTCCTACCCCTTTCTGTTTTCAGGAGGAAGAACTCTTCCAAAATTAATACTTTTGGCCCCACTCCATCTACCTCACTCACACTTCCTCCTTCTTACTACAATTCTACATAAATCTTTCATTTGGTTAATTCTATAAAAGCATATTCTGCCCTTGCTGAATGAAAGATTATATTTGTCTCGCAAAGTCCGTGCTTGTGTTCAAAGACTAATAATTCTGTTTGGCATATAGGAAACTACATAGCTAACCATGTCCTCAAGCCTATGCTTCAGCAATAATATTCATATTTTTATATCTGCTACCTTATCTTCTGTTTGTTTTTGATTGGCTCTGAATTTTGGTAGGAAATGTGGTCAATATTTATTTGTTCCCTCTCAAACATCAATATGCTATTAACATATTGAATTTTAGGACTTAATGTGATTTCAGAAATATATTAAATCTCTTATTGAAACAGCATTAATTTAATTAGAAGAGAAACAGATAAGTTTGCATAATTCTCTAGCACCTAATATATATATGAGGTACTGAAAATAAGAAATTGTATAAAATGACTTTTTCCTGTTTTTTTCGTATTCTGTGTTTTGAAAATTACAGGGGATAGAGTCTGCTTTAGGGAAATGCCTAATTTTGTGGAAAATGCAAAAAAGCTTAAAACTATACTGTCGCTCTCGGCCCGCAAGAACAACTCGTAGACTCACGTAGCGGCGAACCTTCTTCTTTAATCGCTTTTTTCTTTCTCTCCCTCTACCCTCGGCGCATGCGTTTTTATACAGGCAGTGTTAACCAATCAAAATGCAGTGCTCATGCACCTCCCGCGAGAGTGGACCTAAATGAACAGCCAATCATATTCAGTCCCTTACAGCTCTTAGAGTAGGCCTCCTGTACTGGCTCCCGACATCTCCCCCTTTTTTATTTATTTATAATGGCTGAGATCGTGCCTGTCTTAGGTTGCCAATCCTCAGCACACATGCTTACCCGTCATCGGGTACTCTCCCTGGTCGAAGAGCCCCTGTCTTAGGTTGCTATGGTGTGGGATCAGTCTTACTCGTCTTTGACTACCGATCTAGCATGCTTAGCCATATCTGGGGGGAGGTACCAGCCTCAAGAGCCATCATGGCTTGAACCATGAGGTGTTATTGTCGTTGATTGCGATGGACACGTCCACACACCCAACGTAACATTAGTATGTTAGCTGTGATTAAGAGAACAGCCATGGCACCAAGTCCGGCCCACTGTTTGAGGAACAAAACAGATTGCTGTAACATTTTTTCCACTCACTAACAGGTGCAATAGTTACTTTGATAGAATTTATGGATATAATTTGAGCTCGTAATTGCCTAGTTAAATTTTGAAATTGACGGTTCCAGGTACCATTAAGAATTCTTCCCAATTGTCAAGACCAATTGGCCGCTACTGACAAGTTATTGTAAGCTACGGGAGTAACACAAAGTCCCGCCATATTATGTATACATCCTGTTGAGATTATAGATTCTAAGACATCTATTTGTTCCTGTACTAGATCAACTCTTTGATTTACAATAAGGATCCCAGCATGCAAATGTCCGTTAATTTGTTCTTGCGTAGCCAATGCTTCAGCGACCATTCCTGTGACGTTGTTGAGCGCAGCTGCTGTCTGTACTGAGGTTGTCAACGCTACTGCAGCAGCAGTAGCAGCGGCGGCAGATGCTGCAATAGCCACAATGATGGCCACTGTTATCCCAAAATCTCTTTTATGCCGTAGCAACACAGGCAAGTTATCGGAGTTCACTTGCACTGGCATAGGGATGTATGTCGGTATCTTGGCTATTACTGCCGAGTCTCCCACCGTGGCGTTCCAACATTCTGATAGCAGACAATTCTGGGACTCACAAGAGAGACTAGATGACTTGTTAATAGTAGAAGCATTAAAAACTATGAAGAGAAAGGGAGCTCAAACACAGACGGGCGTTGGTGAGTAACTTATGTGCTTAGCTGAGGTGCAATTGCAAGTAACATTTGTTTCAAATCGAGAGCCTACGTGATAGTTGTACGTACAGTTACGCCATGTAGACCCATTAATAAAGTGAAGGCTTTCCAAGCCTGTACATGCCTGTGCAGCGTTGCAGAGCAGCCACCTATCTAGAAGGTGAGCTGACGCGCCTTGCGCCGGGTCTTGGTAGGTATAATTATAGCCAAAAAAGGTGGAGTTAGAGTAAGTGGGGATTTTAGGACTGAATGAGAATCCTGTTCCCACCCAAACTCCTGAGAGGCTACTATGGCAGCCACTCGTGCGGTGCAGCTCGCACAATAGCAGGCCTTGGTGCAGCAAGGTTTATACGGAGGAGGCCCCTCGTAAGGTGGCGCTGTTGGGGCTGGGCGCGTGGGCATAGGATCTAAGTTATCTACCACTTCCATCTTTGTTTGTAACTGCGCCATAGCTCCTTCTTCCGCTTTTAATTTCAGCTGCGCCATAACTTCCCCCTGCATTTTGAGCTGCGCCATAGCCTTCTTTAGCTTTTTCTCCTTTTTTGCAAGCTCCTTTTGCATCTTGCTCACCTTTTGGCTTTTGGGCGATTTCCCTCCTCTGCTCCTTTCCAAAAACCAGGGAGCCGTTTGTCCCACTTCTCTCAAAAACAAACGAGCTGTTTTATTTTTTAAAGGAGTACCAATTGCTTTAAGGATATCAGAAAGCGGCCCCAGCACTTTATATGTGGCCATCTCGTTTCCCATACCGGAAAGCTTTACTCTCGTCCTTATCCTAGGAACTTTGCAGCCATCTCGTTTCCCATCCCGGAAAGCTTTCTACGCTCGTCCTCGACTTGAGGAACTTTCCCTGTCACTAGACAGAAATAGGTGCACTCTTTACCTGATCGTCGCCGACTCCGTCCGTCTCTCACGATGAGATTCCCGGGTCTCAGCACCACTTGTCGCTCTCGGCCCGCAAGAACGACTCGTAGACTCACGTTGCGGCGAACCTTCTTCTTTAATTGCTTTTTTCTTTCTCTCCCTCTACCCTGGGCACATGCGTTTTTATACAGGCAGTGTTAACCAATCAAAATGCAGTGCTCATGCACCTCCCGCGAGAGTGGACCTAAATGAACAGCCAATCATATTCAGTCCCTTACAGCTCTTAGTAGGCCTCCTGTACTGGCTCCCGACACTATACCCCTTCCTAATATTCATGAAAGGAAAGGAGACAGCTGGAAAGTATCAGAAGTGAAATACATAATAGATGACTAAAGATAAGACATTTAACACTAGTTTGATTTCTTCATCTAATCATCTAATATTGTTGAGGGATTATTGTTTTAGTAATTTAAACTTTGAAAAAATCCAAATAAATTAGTCTTTCATATTTTTGTTTTTGGTTACAAAGCCTGTGAGTTTATATTACTATTTTTAAAATCTTCATTGAGGAAGAGCAGGACCGTATTGTCCAGCAATATGAAAACCTTGAGGGAAATTTATCCCATAGCCAGGATGTCAAGGTCCAGGAATCAATGGGTGTAAATATAAATGCTCAAAGTTATTCTCAGTGATCCTCTAGCAAAGTTTCTGCTTCTTGTTCTCACAATCTTATGCTCTTCTGGGTAATAGATGTCTTAGTTCCAAAAGGAGGTGTGCTTCTACTGGGAGACACAAGAGTGATTTCATCAAATTAGAAGTTAAAATTGCTACCTGGCCCCTCATCCATCTGAACCAATAGGCAAAGAAGGGAATTACTTTAGCATTGGGAGTAATTGAGTCCAACAACCACTGGGATATAGGACTACTTGATAATAGTGGAGGTAAACTAAACCATGTCCGGAAAATAGGTTATTCCTTAAGGTTTCTGCTTTAGTTCAGCCAGCAATAACAAAAAACCATATCCCCTGTGGCTTGAACACCCACTACTTACCTCTCACAGTTCTGGACTCAATGATGTCCAAGATTAAGGTGCTGACAGATTTGGTTCCTGGTGAAAGCCCTCTTCATGGCTTACAGATAGCCTCCTCCTTTCTATGTCTTCCCAAAGGAAAAAGAGAAAGCTAGGAGTTCTGGTCTCTCCTTATAAGGACATTAATCCTATCATGGGTAATTCTACCCTTATGACCTCATCTAAAATTATCTCCCCAAACACCCAACTTCAAATATAATTACATTGAGCTAGAGCTTCATGTCTGCCTATGGCTCAGGTTATGATCCTAGAGTCCTGGGATTGAGCCCCACATTGGGCTACCTGCTCAGTTGGGAGTCTGCTTCACCCTCTCCTTATGACCCCCGATCATGCTCAGTCTTACTCACTCTCTCTCCTCTCTCAAATATACAAATAAATTCTTAAAAAAAAAAAAAAAGAGGTCTTAGGGGTTCAAATCTTTTGAATTTGGGAAGGGGGAGGTCACAAACATTCGGCCATCTCTTAGTATTACATGCCTTATGATTAATGTCAATATAAACTACAATAACCAAACAGAACTGCTAATGGCCCAGACTCATCAAGAATAAAGGCTTGAATCACCCCACCAGATAGAGGACAAAGAGAATAAAGAATGGATAACAGAAGAAGGAAGTTATAAATAACAGGTGCAACCATGTGACTAATTGCAAGAAGGAAGGCTGTAAGTATTATGAGTATTTCTTCTTTATTTTATTATGACTATTTGCAGGTATACATGGATATATAGCAAATATCTGTGTTTTCTTCCCTCTCATCACTTTATCACATAACTTGTGTTAACTTTTCATCATAATGTTTAAGTTATAGGACATCAAGGAGAAACACTTTGTACCTGCTTCTGGGGAAAGGGTTAGTGCATTTGTAAGCAAAAAAGTTGTATCATTTTAGGAAGAAATATGACCACATTATCTTTATGTAGTGATTAAGTATGGAGTAAGGAGGTGCATATGTTTGGCAACTTAACAAGAGTATATTTTAACGATTAAATTAATTGTCAAGTTATCCAAGCTACAGTGCGCTTCATTTGGTCCAATACCACTCTAGTTGTTGCTGTGAGGTATTTTTTAGATGTAACTAACATTTCTTTTTTTTAAATTTCTTTTTTAATTTAAATTTAATTAATTAACATATAGTGCATTATTAGTTTCAGAGGTAGAGCTCAGTGATTCATCAGTCTTACATAATCCAGTGCTCATTACATCCTGTGGCCTCCTTACTGTCCATTACCCAGTTATCTCATCTTCCCCACCCCAGGAACCCTTAGTTTGTTTTCTATGATTAAGAGTCTCTTATGGTTTGTCTCCCTCTCTGATTTTGTCTTGTTTTATTTTCTCCTCCCTTCCCCATGTGCCTCTGTTTTGTTTCTTAAATTCTACATATGAATAAAATCATAGGATAATTATTTTTCTCCAATTGACTTATTTTGCTTAGCATAATACCCTCTAGTTCCAACCATGTCATTGCAAATGGCAAGATTTCATTTTTTGATGGCTGAGTAATATTCTATTGAGTATATATAACACCTCTTCTTTATTCATTCATCTGTCAAAGGACATCTGGGCTCTTTCCATAATTTGGCTATTGTGGACATGGCCAATATTGGGATGCAGGTGCCCCTTTGAATAACTACATTTTATCTTCAGAGTAAATACCTGGTAGTACAATTACTAGGTCTTGGGTAGCTCTATTTTCAACTTTTTGCAGAACCTAAATACTGTTTTCCAGAGTGGCTGCACCAGCTTGCATTCCAACCAACAGTGTAGGAGGGTTTCCCTTTCTACACATCCTCCCAACATCTGTCATTTCCTGACTTGTTCATTTTAGCCATTCTGACTGGTGTGAAGTGGTATCTCATTGTGGTTTTGATTCCTATTTCCCTGATGCCAAGTGATGTTGTGCATTTCTTCATGTGTAGTTGTGACTAACATTTACATCAATAGACTTTTTTTTAATATCAAGAAGCTTTGAGTATAGCAGATAATTCCCCATAATGTGGGTAGGTCTCATGAAATCAGTTGACTATCTTAAGAGAAAGGCTGAGGTTTCTGAAAAGAAGAAATTCTGTGTCTAAACTGAGCATTGAAGAATACAGCATCAACTCTTACTGGAATCTCCAGCTCACTGACCTACCTGGAGAATTTAAGACTTTCCAGCCCTCCCAATCACTTGAACCAATTCCTTAAAGTCAATCTCTCCCTCTCTACTTCTCCATCTCTTTCTCCAGATAAATAGAACCTATAGAATGTGTGTGTGTGTGTGTGTGTGTGTGTGTGTGTGTGTGTATTCATTCATTTCTCTTTCTCTGGAGAACTCTTAACATATAAGATCATATTTAAATAGTATATTTTAAGTTATGCTTTATTTGATAACTGAATTTGAGTGCTTAGCACCATAAGCCATGTATTTTTTTTTCAGGTTACCAGTTTTTATGAAACTGTAGGTTCTTAGAAACCCTGCAATACCTGATATAGATTCTGTAAAGTTTACAAAGATAGGAGAAACTGGAACACAGATTAAAATGTTTTCAAGGATCACAAAAGTAACCAACAGATTTGAAATAAGATTCAAAGCTGTTTTTTGTTTTTATTCTTTGTTTGTTTGTTTGTTTTTCATTTTTGGGTTTTTTGTTTGTTTGTTTGTTTTGTTTTTTTCATCTGGCCCTAGGATTAGTAACACCTTCTTAAAAGTATTAAGTTTCCCATGGTCAGGCAAGCAATCTACACAAAAGCCTTCCTAAGCACTTTGTTTGAGCTTTGTAGTAATAACAAAAGCCCTAAAGCATCTCACAAAGCAGATACGATTTTTAAAGCAAGAACAATCTTCTGGACAGTATAGGAAATGGAAGCTTAAATTACAAAGAGGTGGTATTTTTTTCTTCATGAAAATGGAAAATAAAAAGAGTTACTGGATTAAGAGAGAAGTAAATTAATAATGATTTATTATTTTAACCTTGTTAAATAGGTATATTTTGAGGGGGAAATAAAAGCATCTTAAAGTAGTTTTTATTAGGTGTCACCTGCACATACAGCATGGTGTGATTGATACGAGGAGTGTTTTCTTAAAAATATTGTGTATTTACTTTTTCATTTTGGTTAGTGTCTATTTAAGAATCTACAATGCTCTGAGATAAAATATTAGCCATTTTTCCTTCTTATCTCCAAATCTGAGAATTCTGTGTGTTCGTTCCAAAGAGGAACAGAAGCTAGCTGAAGACAAAGCAGAAGTTAACACCCTGCAACCTTCCCCTACCCTCCACTCCTGGGTGGGACTTGTATGACATTCTTCCAGGGATCTTCCAATGATCTGAATGTTAGTACCTTGCTAGAGAGGAAAAACGACCTTAACCTGACAGTGGCAAGGCCTCTGTCATCTTGTAGGTCCTCTTCAGCATATGAACGTTCTTTTGAAACCTCCCTTTTCCTTACCTCCCCCAGCCCCGTAGTATATAATCAGCCACCCCTCACATCCCAGTACAGCAGCTCTTTCTGCCCATGGGTCCTGTCGCCATGCTTTAATAAACCACCATTTTGCACCAAAGACTTCTTAAGAATTCTTTCTTGGTTGTCTGCTCAGGACCTCACCCCACCAAGCCTCACTTCTATTCTAAAACTTCATGAATTTTATAGATACAATTGATGAAGAAGGATAGTTGGAAGAATGCAGGTAGGCAGGGGCCTGCCCTCAGATGAAACCACTTTTCAAAGGATTTTACACCACTCTGGAAGGAGCCCTCCACTGTTTCCCTTGTGGTAGGTAGATGACAAAAATCTGATGCGATGACAGGCTAATCAGATTAAAACAATCTTCCAACAAGCCCATAAAAATCCCTAGATTTAGAAACTCCGGTGGCAATGCTCTCATTTCCCCTTCCTATTTGGGAGTTTTGTACTATTGATGAGGGAGCAGGAGGCTGGCTGAGGACAGAGCAAAAGCTGGCGCCTTGCACCCCCTCTTCACCCGCTCCCCTCCATATGTGTGGCATTCCTCAGGCACCCCTGACTGCTATAAAATGATAAATAGTTAACTTGCAGGGATCGCAATCCTGCAGAACAGGAATCTCCCTTGCTCTACAAGATATCCTAGAGACCTAAACAGGGAGGTTACCTTATCAATAGCACAAATTTCCAGAGGCAAATAACTCTCAGTTCCTGAAGCTCTAATGTCTCCCTCCCACCATAAACTGGAGGAGACTGAGGTAGAAGGGAATGTAAATGACAGCAGGATCATAATACCCCACCAAGAATCTCCCAACTATCTTGATGTTAGTGCCTGACCTAAAGATGACATTGATCAGGCCATAAGGGCAAGGCCTCCCCCCTGGCACCTTGTAGGCCCTCCCTAACATGTGAAAACTCTGTTGAAATCTCCCATCCCTTCACCACCTCCCCCCAACCACGGGGTATATAACTTGCCTACCCTCACAACCCTTGGCAGCAGCTCTTCCTGCCCACGGGTCCTGTCCCCGTGCTTTAATAAACCACCATTTTGCACCAAAGATGTCTCAAGAATTCTTTCTTGGTCATTGGCTCCGGACCTCGGCCCACCGAACCTCACCTAGGTTCTAGAACTTCATCACTATCACTTTGCTATTGCTCAGTAAACCTTGCTTTGCTGCCCACCACTCTGTCTAGTCTACTTCATCCTTCCAAGTGGCATGACCAAGAACTGTGGGCACTGACAGAGAAAAAAATCCTGTAACACATCATCCAGGGCTCCTTACTGTATTTAGTGGGAAGATAAGGGAAAATTATCTACTCTGTTTTACCAGAAACAAATCCTATTATGCTATTTTAAATATGCATAATTTATTTTGTATATAGAGCAAAGAGACCACTTCACCCCTTCCTGTTTTCTTAGTGTTTCCTTGGGTACCTGGTAAATCTAGATCCTTACTATAACCTTTGGGAAATAGATCTCTAGGGATTAAAAACACATTATATTTTTATGGTGCAGAGATACCTCCAAAGTCTTGGTTCTCATAATCTTTACATATGTAAACTCATACCTCAAGAGTTAACTCGGGTCTTTCTCCAGAGATGTACAGGAGACTAGCACATGGTGTAGCCTTTGTGTCCTGAGGAGATAAGTGAAATTAACATTCTGTTTATACTCCTGTATAAATGATGTGACACTTTGTCCTGATTTCACGGTTACTTTCATGCATTCACTTTCTCCCTCAACAGTGAGAAATCCTGAATTATAACATAAAAATAGCCCTTCTAGCTTTCTGTTCCTGAGGAAATATTATCCAGATATCTGCATGGCCAGTCTTCTCCAAACTCTAAATTTTATTATTAGGTATGTATGTTAATCCTTGCTCAGCAGAATCACCATTAGTTTTAAGGGGGGGAAATATGGAAATGTTGCCGCAGGTCATTCTGTTCAGTGGCTGATATTTCTCTGTTATATTAGGAACAGGTATATATATGTTGCAAAAATGTGGAGAAGGAAGTACAAAGATTAAAAAATCATCTTTGTCTGAAGGCTGGAACCGTGTTCCTTTCTCTACTATCTCCACCCTTCTGTTCTCTAGGCTCTTTATCTCCCTCTGCCTGAGAATGATAGGAGGGAATCAGGAGAGCCCACAGAGTCAGAACCACTCAGTGGGGAGTAACTGAAAAATAGCTCAAAACTGATGGTTTGAGGTGTTAGAGGTAGGGACTGCTGAACTGTATTTTTCTCTAACTTCTCAGGTTAGACTTTCTTTGCCTTTTCTGGTAGGTACTTCCACATTTCCACTGAAATTTCTCTTTTTTCCATCTGAGGACAGATTAATACAGGTTGTTCTTACACCTGGTGAGCCTTCTGTCTATTCGTTTTTTCAGGGTCCCTGTACACATAGGTGGAACTACTGAAAAAAGGACATGTTTTCTTAATTTCTCCTGATTCTCCTGTAAATCTACTGAGGAATGGCCTGTGCAAATTAGAAGCTACCATAGTCAGTACACAGAATGCAAGCTTTGATTTGGTTACTATATGTTTTCATAAAGAAGGGGGGATTAGTGGACAGTAACAGTCTATTCCAATCTGAGATGTACCCAAACATCACTTTGGATCCTAGGGAATGATGATATAGGTTTAATTGGAAATATTGAGTCAATAAAATCGCTTATCAAAAGGATAAGCTAGAGCCTTAGGTAAACAATAATCTGTGTCAAGAACTCAGTTAGAGGGAATCAAAGTAGTTATAAAAGAATGAAAAGTACAAGGATACAAGATCTTAGAGAAGCAAATAAATGTGTAATTCATCTCAATATGTCCTTTAACCCATATAACTTTTGAACAGCTTATAATATCTGTTGATTCATTCACATCGCATGAATAAAATACAGTCTTTAACACTTGTTCATTCTCCTATTTCTTTTTCTTTTTAATTTTTTATTTTTTATAAACATATATTTTTATCCCCAGGGGTACAGGTCTGTGAATCGCCAGGTTTACACACTTCACAGCACTCACCAAAGCACATACCCTCCCCAATGTCCACAACCCCACCTGCCTTCTCCCAACCCCCCTCCCCCCAGCAACCCTCAGTCTGTTTTGTGAGATCAAGAGTCACTTATGGTTTGTCTCACTCCCAATCCCATCTTGTTTCATTAATTCTTCTCCTACCCACTTAAGCCCCCATGTTGCATCACCACTTCCTCATATCAGGGAGATCATATGATAGTTGTCTTTCTCCGCTTGACTTATTTCACTAAGCATGATACAATCTAGTTCCATCCATGTTGTCACAAATGGCAAGATTTCATTTCTTTTGATGGCTGCATAGTATTCCATTGTGTATATATACCACATAGTATTCCATTGTGTATATATACCACATCTTCTTGATCCATTCATCTGTTGATGGACATCTAGGTTCTTTCCATAGTTTGGCTATTGTGGACATTGCTGCTATAAACATTCGGGTGCACGTGCCCCTTTGGATCACTACGTTTGTATCTTTAGGGTAAATACCCAGTAGTGCAATTTCTGGGTCATAGGGCAGTTCTATTTTCACATTTTGAGGAACCTCCATGCTGTTTTCCACAGTGGTTGCACCAGCTTGCATTCCCACCAACAGTGTAGGAGGGTTCCCCTTTCTTTGCATCCTCGCCAGCATCTGTCATTTCCTGACTTGTTGATTTTAGCCATTCTGACTGGTGTGAGGTGATATCTCATTGTGGTTTTGATTTGTATTTCCCTGATGCCGAGTGATATGGATCACTTTTTCATGTGTCTGTTGGCCATCTGGATGTCTTCTTTGCAGAAATGTCTGTTCATGTCCTCTGCCCATTCCTTGATTGGATTATTTGTTCTTTGGGTGTTGAGTTTGCTAAGTTCTTTATAGATTTTGGACACTAGTCCTTTATCTCATAGGTCATTTGCAAATATCTTCTCCCATTCTGTCAGTTGTCTTTTGATTTTGTTAAGTGTTTCCTTTGCTGTGCAAAAGCTTTTGATCTTGATGAAATCCCAATAGTTCATTTTTGCCCTTGCTTCCCTTGCCTTTGGCGATGTTCCTAGGAAGATGTTGCTGTGGCTGAGGTCGAAGAGGTTGCTGCCTGTGTTCTCCTCAAGGATTTTGATGGATTCCTTTCTCCCATTGAGGTCCTTCATCCATTTTGAGTCTATTTTTGTGTGTGGTGTAAGGAAATGGTCCAATTTCATTTTTCTGCATGTGGCTGTCCAATTTTCCCAACACCATTTATTGAAGAGGCTGTCTTTTTTCCATTGGACATTCTTTCCTGCTTTAATTCTCCTATTTCTATCCCTTTCTGAAAGTTATCTTTTAAGAGCTTTAGAGGTCTTCCATTGAGATCCCCAATGGATTCACCTACCAGAAGGCAAGCAGGCCTTCTGGGTGTTACAAAGCCAGGTGTGACTTGTTTTTATTTTCTTAGACCTGAATCCAAAGGAGCAATAGGATTTTAATGATACTCTGCTTTTCAGATTTTAATTTTCTATCTCACTAGTTTTGTTTGTTGTTTTGTTAAGATCCAATAAATCCAATAAATTTTTCTTCATTTAGAATCTGGTTATAAGTTCTGTTTCTTGATATCTCTGTAATTTGATGGTTTTTAGAGGTCTTTTTTCTGTTGGGTGAGAAATGACAATCTTTTTGTTTGTTTTCTGTTTTCTGTTTGATTACTTGCCTCTTTTGATTTCAGATCAATTAAGAATTACATGCCCATCAAGAAGTAGATATCTGGATTCACTCTACTAATTCATTGGTGAGTTTTGTATTTCTGTGTCTATATTTGATTCATGGTGAAATTTTAGAATTAAAGCAGTGGGTTTTGCCTCTTTGTGTCCATAGTTTGGAAAGTTATTAGCCATTGTGTATGTGTACTACATTTTTATATCTCCTTGTCTTATTTATAAATTAGATTATAAAATATCTTACAGAAGTTGTATTCAGATTAGCTTATTGAGGTACATATGTACTTATATAAATTGAATATTACTGAATCTCCCAGAAAATACAAAATTAAATTTAAAATACTGCAGTGTTCTAGGAAAGTATTGATACAAAAATAACTCGTAAACATTTTAAGAATCTAAATTTACATAATTTAAGTAAAATTTTGGCCACTGAGACTTGTTTAATAAAAACAGCTATGCCATCTCTGGTTAGCAATGTGATTTATAGCCCCAGTATACATTTGTGTTCTATTAAGATATGTTCATTTTACTAATCAATAACTCCTGTGTAAAGTTTCCATTTAGTGTTTAAAATTATAAGAAAAACTACATTTGTGTTTAGCCATATCAAAATGTTATTCTGATTAACATTAATCCAACTTTAGTTGTACTTTTAAAGATGTCTGCTTAAATTTACAAGAGTTTCAGGTGACTTAAAATTATTGAGGCACCCGAGTGGCTCAGTGGGTTAAGGCCTCTGCCTTCGGCTCAGGTCATGATCCTGGGGTCCTGGGATTGAGCCCCACATTGGGATCTCTGCTCCGCGGGGAGCCTGCTTCCCTTCCTCTCTCTCTCTCTATCTACCTCTGCTTGCTGTGATCTCTGTCAAATGAATAAATGAAATCTTTAAAAAAAATTATGGTATAATATTAAGTTGACTTAATGGTGCTCATTAATGCCTAGGTCATTTCTAAATAAGATAGAATATTGAAACATTAATTACTAAGCACAATTTTCTAAGTCCTTACTATATATTTTTATGAGAAGCTAAGCCTTTGAGTCTATAAATAAGTGTATTTTTGTCACTCTGAGAATTTATATTACAAAGGATATAGGTATATGGCAATAGAAAGTCTGAGATGTGTATCCATGAGTTCTACTAATCTGCTAAATACTGGTGAATGACAGCTAGTCCAAAATTACCCACTCTCTAGATTTTTTTGAAACAATTTTTTAAAGATTTTATTTACTTATTTGACACACAGAGAGACATCACAAGTAGGCAGAGAGGCAGGCAGTGAGGGGGGTGGAAGCTGGCTTCCTGCTGAGCAGAGAGCCAGATACAGGACTCGATCCCAGGACCCTAAGATCATGACCTGAGCTGAAGGCAGAGGCTTAACCCACTGAGCCACCCAGGTGCCCTGAAACTTTTTTTTTTTTTTAATAGAGATATTTTTGGTTAAAAATTATGATGTAGGGCATCTGGGTCCCATAGGACCAGCCATGAGGGTCCTTGATTTCTTGAAGAATAAAAATCAAATGTGAGTCAAGAGGAGGTGAAAGCAGAGTTTAGTGAAGGTATGGATAGAATGCAGGTACAGACAGAGTATGTGGAAGACTCAGAAAGAAAAGGAGGTCTGGTTGGGGTCTAGGATTTTTGTTGAGGATTGTGGCCTGGTGTATGTGTATTTTTAGGTATACAGGGACTGTTTAAAACAAAGATGGGTGTTTAGGTGTCCTCTATCAATCTTTTATACCCTTGAACCAGTGGTATTGGTGAGTCATTGGTCTAGAAAATGTATAGGACTACCTCACCTGGTCATTCCTTACATGTTACCTATTGTGTTAGAAGACTCCAAAGAAATCATTAAGTTGACCTTTACAAGGAGGACATGCATTATCTGTACTTAAGGCATGTATAAGGTGGTGGAAAAGGCCTAGTAAGAATTGAAGCAGCACAAAAGCAGTTCTTGGTGGGATACCTGTCGTTTTCCTGTCTCAGTCATAATCAATATACATGAATGAGACTTCCAGGAGTAATGCTGACTTAGAAAAATAACTGTGTGAAAAGTATGCAAGTTGTGTTTTAAAAGAAAGAGAGAGGGTGCCTGGGTGGCTCAGTGGGTTAAGCCGCTGCCTTCAGCTCAGGTCATGATCTCAGGGTCCTGGGATCGAGTCCCACATCGGGCTCTCTGCTCAGCAGGGAGCCTGCTTCCCTCTCTCTCTCTGCCTGCCTTTCTGCCTACTTGTAATCTGTCTGTCAAATAAATAAATAAAATCTTTAAAAAAAAAAAAAAAAAAAAGAAAGAGAGAGAGAGAGAGAGAGAGAGAGCAGTTTTATAGTAAGGTGAAATGGATAGTTATTCCAGAATGAGAAAGAAGAATGGGAAAAAGAATACCTGAGTAGGTATATAACATTGCAAAAAACTTGAAGAAAGAGAATTTTACTTGCCAACCACAATGTTAGATAAAATTTAATGAGCTTATTTTTAAGATTTTCTATAAAAACCTCCGATTCCTTTGTTATCAATTATTATATTGATGCAAAGATAGAATTTGTTTTTCTCCTTGTTAAATTGACATTTTACTTGAAGTATTGATATAGTTTTAATGAGAAGCTCTAACAGGTTTTCTTAACCCTCTGTATAATCTGTTTAGATATCAAAGATTCTGTTTTACCAGAAAAATGTCTTATACTTTATGTTAATTTAATCTGCTCATTAGGAAAACAAAGTCTTCTCATTTTTGAAAGAGCTAATTCTTTATAAATATGTGATCTCCTCTACTTAACTTTTGAAAATTTTTATTGTCACTTTAATTAAATAGATAACCAAGTATTGTTTCTAAATAACCTACGATCCTATTTAATCAAGTTTCACATCTTCTCAGACAGCTTTTTGATTTTACCTTTCTAAAATTGAACTGTAAATTTAGAAGAAATTTAAGTAAAGATATCAGGACATCTTTTATATCTAAATTTCTCTGTGTGGTTTCTTAGAGGGCATCTGAAAAAAATTATAAAAATTTGCCCACTCACATTAGTAAAAGAAATAACTAGGTTTATTTGATACATTACTACTGATGAATGTTGAGGAATAGTTATCAGTTCTCCAAGGATACTTAGCTTTCCATAGGTGTTAAACTGGCAGAAGTATAATGGTATTAATATAAAGCCATCATATGCTGTACAGAAAATTCCTGGAGAGTTTTTAAAAATGTTTTTATTTAACAGACTCCTAGTGGTGCTTTGCCTGATGAAATTAGGCAACAACAATGTAGTATAGTATATTAATCATATTTTCAGCTATTTCTTCTAAAACATCGACTTGATTTCAATCTTTTTATTTATTTATTTATTTATTTTTACTTGATTTCAATCTTAACATTTAACTTGAATCTGGTATCTTCTTCTAAAGCAGTAGGTTTCAACTGGAGATGGACTTACAGAGTTTTATTAAAATACATTTATAAAATTATTCAAAACATATTAAAGCATGTGCTATTTGTCAACAAAATTCTTCTCTGTGAAATTTTTCCTGCTCAAATCTTGCAGTCTTACAGACTAAATGTGTCCTCCTGAAATTCATATATTCAAAACCTGCTCCCTGATGTGATGGTATTAGAAAGTAGAGCCTTTGGGATGTCATTAGGATTAGATTAAGGTCAGAAGAGTGGAAGCTTCATGAATGGGGTCACTGCCCCTGTGATGGGAGAGCACTTGCTTTCTCTCTCTGCTCTCAGCCTTGTGAGGATACAAGAACAAGTTGGCAGTCTGCAGCCCAGAAGGCTCTCACCTGAGCATGACCATGCTGTCACCATGATCTTAGCCTTTCAGTCTCTAGAACTGTAGAAATAAATTTCGGTGGTTATAAACCATCAGTTTATGATGTTTTGTTATAGTAGGGTCAAACTAGATACCAACTTTATTCAAAACCTGGTGGCAGAAGACTTTAGCAGGACAGAAGCTGAGAGTTTCTATTTACTATTTGGGATGACTAGATACTTTCCCCTACTCAAAGGCAGATTCCTGAGGAATGGTAAAGGCTCTTTTGACAGTTACATTTCTTACTTAGGGAAGAAAAGAGTATATTGAATCAGGGAAAATAATTCCTTTTGTTTCCACTGTTACTCAGGAATTATACAAATATTTGCAGAATCTTAGGATCAGTCATATTCCATATCATCCTTATGCCTCAGAATAAGTACAGTAAATAAATAGAGCTCTTAAAAACTCATTGACTAAGATTCAGAAATCTTCTGGGTTAAAATTTTCTTATCATTAGTCTTAAGGAAAAATAAGAAGGAGAAGGAGAAGAAAAAGGAAGAGTAGGAGGAGGAAAAGGAACTGGAGGAGGAGGAGGAGAAATAATTCTTTCAAGTAAGTATGGTATGATTTTTTTTTTAAAGATTTTTATTTATTTATTTGACAGATAGAGATCACAAGTAGGCAGAGAGGCAGGCAGAGAGAGAGGAGGAAGCAGACTCCCTATAGAGCAGAGAACCCGATGCCGGGCTCCATCCCAGGACCCCGGGATCATGACCCGAGGCGAAGGCAGAGGCTTTAACCCACTGAGCCACCCAGGCGCCCTGGTATGATTATTTTTTAATATATGTTGGGTAAAGCTGTAAAGTTGAGCATTACCGCATATCCCAAACTCAACTTAATTGAATCCCTTGTAATTATTTACACTATTTAAAAGGAATTCTTTCCTCCCTAAAAAAACCTCTTGCACCTGAAGTTTCTAGCCCTACAAGGGCTAGAAATAATTCACTGAAGAAAGTCGACTCCCATAAAGTACTTGAAACAGGTTTTCTAGACCTTAAAATTCACTAAACTGAAAAGGAGTCATTTTAACAGCTTTTCCTGTTATATTTATATATATTTTTTTCCTCTTCTCCTCTCCCAGCCATTTTGCTCCCCCTGCCCACCAATTTCTATCAATTACCACTCTGTTCTCTGTATCTAAGAACTTGTTTTTTGTTTTTATTTTGTTTCAGGCTCCATGTAATGAATGAGGTAATATGGCATTTATCTTTCTCTGTCTTACCATAATACCCTCTAGGTCCATTCATGTTGTTACAAATGGTAATATTCCACTGTATATATTTATATGCCCCATTTTCTTTTTCTAGCCATCCATTAGTGGGCACAGCTTGTTTTCATATCTTGGCTGTTGTAAATAATGCTGCAGTGAACATGGTAGTTCTATTTTTAATGTTTTGAGGATTCCCTATAGTAGTTGCATCAATTTACAATAGGCACAAGGGTTCTCTTTTTTCTTCATCCTTTCCAACACTTGTTATTTCTTATCTTTTTTATTATAGCCATTCTAACAGATATGTGGTGATATTTCATTGTAACTTTGGTTTACATCTCTCTGATTATTGGTGATGTTGAGTATCTTTTCGAATACCTAATGGTCATCTGTATGTTTTCTTTGGAAAAATGTTTATTAAGATTGTCTGCCCATTTTTGAGACTACTTTGATGTTATATTCTTTTTCCTTAATTTTTTATTGCTTTGTACTTTGCTGTGAACTTGATAGATATTACTATGGCTACATAATACACAGAGAAAATAAACATGACAGTGGAAACCTTTAAAAAAATGTGATATTACCATGAAAGAGTAATGGAAGAAGAGTTAATTCTAAGTGTGAATGAAAATTATCATCTTTGTTTATAAAGGGCAAAGAGATTATTCTCCCTACCTTTTCTTGTTTCCTTGGAGACAGTCCTTGTTCTAACCATTGGAAAATAAGTCTCTCTACAGATTAAAAGCAGTCTCTCTCTCTCTGTCTCTCTCTCCTTTTTATTACTTTAGAGATATTTCCAAAGTTATAAGCTAACTAACCTTTAGATGCGTAAACAAGTACTCTGAAATTAACTCAGCATTTTCTCTCCTGAGATAAATAGGAGACTGTCATAAGATATAGCTTCTCTCTTTTCAGTAGTTACAAGAAGTTATTGTTCTATTTCCTACTTTAAGGTGTAAATTATGAGAGTTTTTTTCTAACTCACAGTCATTTTTTTTTTCACTACCTTACATGTATCAGATAGACTAATGCCAATAATAAATTGTGTTTGTTCCCTTTTCTGTATTGGGAGGATCTTCTTGTTGCCAGGATTATTTTATTTTCCAAATCTATCCAATATAATGTATTTGGAAATATGCTGTCTGTATACTTGATAATGGTTATGAAGAAGTTATCTTACCTCCCTATGAAAATTTATTCACACATAGATTTTTTTCTTAAAAAAATTATGACAAAAAAAAATTATGACAGACACTATACTTTCCAAATTGCTCCTTATATCACCAAATAAATTCAAGTACTACTTTTCTTATTTTCAATTAGATTGCAAATACTATGATACTTCACTCATACATAATCCTACGTACATATTTGAAATATAAGGCTATACCTTTATATTACTCCAACACTATTCCAACATTATCCTTACATTCCAACATTATCCATAAACCTATGAAATCATCTAGTAATATGCCCATATGCAAGTTTTCTTTTCCTTTCAGTTTTCTCAATAGTACTATTTAACATAATTATATCCCTTTTCCCCTCAACCTAAATATTTTATTTTCATGTTCTAGGATCTTTAATCTTTTCATTAGATGACATCTTTAGAATGCTGTTACTTCTTTATCAAAATTCCTGTTCTAGTAACACAATCACTGCCACAACACAATATTATATAAAATTTAGAATAACTATATTTAATTTTATATCTAAATATAACAATATATTCTAAGTACAATCATAATTTAAAAAATTAAGTCAGATTTATTGAAGTAAAATCTACATGTGGTTACTTAAATTTTTTAAGCACTTTACTCTCCCTGTCTTGAAATTTATAATCTGAATTAATTTTCATTACACCAAGATACACACAACACAAACTAATTTGCTCAGAAAGTCTACATTGTAGGTTTTCTGTCTGTTTTTATGCACCTCATTAGATATATTTATTATAATGTCATAAAGGAATGAAGTATGCTGAATGATGGGTAGAAATGCCTTGAGTTATAGAAATTTTGTTTAGTTATGTCTCATCATCATCTTCCAGGTCAAAATGTATAATTAAAATAGAAAGCTATTTTTTGGTTTCTTTTACCATTTATATGTTCCTTCTAAATAAAACATTATAAGGTTTATTTATTTACTATTTGGATTTGTGTCATCTGCCAGATCATATTTAGCTTTATGTCTTCTATTTATGTATGTTTATAATATATTCATTCATTGAGCAAGAAAAAACTAAGAAAATGCTTTAAATCTGAAGATGTAATATTGTTCCTCAGAGTAATAAAAAAACCCATCCTTTATTTATTTTTATGTAATCATCACTTCTCCACACATTCTGGATTCGCTTTCAGCATCTACTGATACATTATTACTATATTATTATACCTTCTGGATTTTTCTTTATTTTTAATTTTCACTTATTTCTTTTTATTTTTTATGTATTATAAAATATTTCCTCCCTTTGAAGCCTTCAAAACATTAATCTTTGATTAATTTTTATGATGGTATAGTTTACACACATAATTATTAGAGCATAAATATTTAGTTGATTGATTTGCTTTTAATAACTGCATATACTCATGTAAGTATCTGAAACAAGATATAAAAACATACAACACATGAGATGAACCATGGGTGAATCTGGGCAAGTGGAACTATTTTATTTATTTATTTATTTATTTATTTTAAGATTTTTATTTATTTATTTGACAGATTACAAGTAGGCAGAGAGGCAGCAGAGAGAGAGAGGAGGAAGCAGGCTCCCCACTGAGCAGAGAGCCTGACACTGGGCTCCATCCCAGGATCCTGGAATAATGACCTGAGCCAAAGGCAGAGGCTTTAACCCACTGAGCCACCCAGGCGCCCCGTGGAACTACTTTTGATTTCAGGTATTATTATTATTTTTTTTTATAATTTTTTTTATTTTTAATGCTAGACAATGTGAAGTGGTCAACAGTGCATTAAAGTTATCCTAGTTGCTCTTATTCCAGCTAGTCAGATACCTCTTGATGATATCATTCTAACAGGAAAGAAAACAAAAATGGGTTTCTTCTATCTTATGAGAAGTTCATTACTTTCTTGAATTTGTTTAATTGAGATTTCTTTATATCCACAATTCTCTCACTGGTTTTAAATCTGAAATTAGTACTTTTTGTTGCTTGTCTGAAAGCGATGATCTAAAGACTGTCTACCTGCTAACCAGAAGCTAAAGTCCTAATTAGAGCTAAAGTCATTTGAAACCTAAGTTTAATATTCATTGTGTTTCTCATATCTACCATGCTGTATCATGTTTATCTCTGCGTTCTTTTCTAAAATCTCTGGGGACAAGTTTTCAGGATTGCTCTTCACAAAGTTAATTCAGCTTACCAAGTGAAAATTCTTATCCTTCCTGTGTCCAAAGAGTATTTTATTTCTTCTATTTTACTTTTCATTTTCTTGAAGTTTTCCTTGAGCCATTAATATATTTTTCATTTTTTTGCCTATCTAATCTTCTTTTCATGTGGATTTCTGATTCTATTTAAAACATACATTCTTGATTAAATCTACTGGGATGTTCAACATTTATTATCTATTTTTAAGAATGACTTCAAAAGCATGTTATTAGAGTCAGTCAAAAGAAGAGATAGGAAGAATGCAATCATATGTTTTTTAAATAACCAAAAGAATTTGAGGCTCATGTGATAGAAAAATATGAAAATTAGGTAAGACAGAATGAAGTGGTAAATAGTATGATTAGATCCAATATTTTGATTAGATCCAGTGAATCCTGAGTTGAGATGAAATAATTTTATATACCCTAATTAGATAAAGCAGTTGGCAAAGCTGAAAAAACAAAAACAAAACCAAAAAACCTATGTTTTACTGGCCAGGGCTATTATAACAAAATACTGGTGGCTCAAAACACAGAAATTTATTTTCTCATTTTTGGAGGTCTGAAGTCAGAGATAGGGGTGCCATCATGGTTGTTTTCTCTTCCTGGCTTGTAGGCAACCACCATCTTTTACGCTCTATACTTTCCAGGTTGCCATGGAGCAGGAACAATTTTCATGTCTTCCTCTCCCCCACATGATTTCTATTAGACATTTGTGCCCTATCTTATAGCATTTCTCAAATCCAATTTAAATTGAATGATGTGTTCCTGAGCCAGCAAAATAAAACATGATGCCTGGCATTTTGGTAAGATTAATATGGGATATATATGAAGGGGGCAAAAGGAGTGGCATTTAAGGATCCACAAATTATATCATGCATATTGCTATCTCCCATGTTAAGGCTAGCATTATCTCTGACATGAAATAGGGTGGAATCTTCTAGAGAAAGTCCAAAATCTGAAGAACTTTATCCTGGACTAATTCTTTTGGAAGACCGTTTTCCTGTAATATTTAGCCTAGAGTCATTCAATTGGCCAAGGTCTAAAAAATGTGTAGGATATTTCCAAGAATGAGAATAGTCTAATTTATTTGCTTTCTGATTAGGAACAGCCAGCCATCGCTTCTCGGCCTTTTGGCTAAGATCAAGTGTAGTATCTGTTCTTATCAGTTTGATTAGGAACAGCCACTTTGAAGAAAACAGTACTTGGCTTCAGTTCTCATCCTCTCTATATAATAGATGAATTTGGTTAACTAAATTAATGCTTTTGAACTTGAATTTTTGATACATAAAACAAGTATACTTCATATTTTAAGAATTTAAATGATTATGTATATAGATACTCATAATTATGTAAGTATACACATTGAGCACAGTTGCTGCACATAATAAGGACTACATGAATTGTAAGCATTATTATCTGCCATTATGCCGAATTCCCATAGCTTTGTTTGGACCTTTCATATGTCACTTGTCATTTAATACTGAGTTTTACCTGAATTTGCATATTTTGATAGACTTTCAACAATTTAAGGGCATGACTCAATTTTATTTTGGTGTACCTACATCACATATGGAGTCTAATAATAAAAATAATGCACATCTTTTACGCATTTCTTGTGAATCTGAGTTTTAAATATTCACCATAAAATAAAAAAAACAAACAAATTTGGTTCTTGAGAGGAATTAAATTAGACCTAATTATTTTAATTTTCCAATAACACTAATTATTTAATTGTGAACTCTATGCTAATATTAAATTTTAGAATATGGTTTATATTTTAAGAACTATTAATAAGCTATCATAGAAAACTCAATAGTCACTTCACCCAGGTTATAAATGTTTTATCCCATTTCTAAGAATTCATACTCCTATAATTTTGTAATTAAGTTTGCCATAATTAAATGCTAATCTCCTTATATTAAAAAAAACAAAACAAAACTACGATCCTACCATGGATCGTAGAATAGCGAGAAGCCTCTGTGTTCAATGAGAGAATCCAGGGCTCTACTTCCCAGAGATGAAAATTCAACAGTAAATATTGGATTAGCCTTAGAAATTCGAATTCATGACAATAACAATAAACAGGAACTTCTGATAAAGAAGATAGTTGGCTTCTTTAGAAAAATATTCTTCCTCTCATTTTATATAAATATATAAATTTTTAACATCAGATACATTATTTCCATAGAATCATTTTTATCAGTGTTGGCAGTTAATTTAGAAAGTCAGATGAGGCGTTTGACTGTCATCCAGCATACCAAGGGGATTATCCATTGCTCTTGTCCATGTGGTACTTTCACATTTGGACCTTAGTGTTGTCCCCTGCTATCAGTGGGACAGGAGGATCTATGGGTGTGTCTTTTTTTTATTTGACAGAGAGAGATCACAAGCAGGAAGAGAGGCAGGCAGAGAGAGAGGAGGAAACAGGCTCCCTGCCGAGCAGACAGTCCGATGCCTGGCCAGATCCCAGGACCCTGAGATCATGACCTGAGCCGAAGGCAACGGCTTAACCCACTGAGCCACCCAGGCGCCAATGGGTGTGTCTTCATAGAAGTGCTCTGCAGGCATTCCTCACTTGGATTTGGTTGTGTCCTAATATGGTGCCCCAAACCTGAGTCTCATTCTCTTACATTGACCCCACAGAAATCTCCCTTTGTCTCATCCTATCCAAAGGGACTTCGTTTTAGGGAGCACCCTTGCTTTTCAAACCTCGTATTTTCAATACATTCCACCTCTTCCCGAAATACCTTTTTTTTTTCCCCCTTTCAACTGTTCTGTAGAGTGCATATGTTTCAATGTATTTAGTTTCACAGTTGATATAGCATTTTTAAATTAAAATATATTTATATATCTTCCTTTCTTTTTTTAACTTTTGTTTTCTGTCCCATTAAGGTCTGCCTTTTGAACAATGAAACATTTCTTTCACTGTTTTTGGCTACACGGTCTTGAACAGACAGGTTAATCCTTTTTTGTACCTCCATACTATACTGCAAATGTTTCTACTTCATATGGCTTTTAGGTGGATTAATAAATCAAAGTAAAATTACTAGAGTAAGCACCATATACCACAGTATGCACTATATGATATTGTTATTGGTGCTATTATGATAATAATCATTACATTCATGGGAGTATGGTGAATATATTTAGTAAATATTGCCAACATGTAAAAATTTATGTGTAAAATATATAACCACATTTTGATACAGTTGATATGTGTAGGGGAGAATAGAGTTGAACAATTATATTGCAAATTGACAAAAATAGAAATGCAGGCAACAAAGTTTATATCAAATAAAGCTTTACAATTGAATTATCCAATTAATTGTCTCGATTCTCCAGGTTATTTTATCAATTAAGTTCTTACCCCAAATAATAATTGTACTGGTTCAATACATTGATTTAAGAATATAAAAACAAAAGCATTACCAGGATTTAGCAAACATAGTTGTCTTTACAATGCTTCCGAAACCTGTTTGTTCCCCAATGAATATTAAACACAATGTCATGTTATATCTAAATCTATCTTTGAAAAAAATTCATATGGAAACTATTTTTGGTTATTAGATTTTGAATTAGGTAGAGTATATCATTTATACCACCCATGCATGTAATCATTCATTGATTTAGTATGCATTGCAGGAGAGCCATCAAGGGAAATAGAGGGTTGATATTAGAATGTGAAATTGCATAAAAGAAGATGAATGATAAGGAATTAACCATAACTGTATCTGCTTTTCCACATAGGGGCTTGGATCAAATAGGAAATTCTATAAACAGAATTTGAATACTCTGTATTATTAAAGGGTTTTATGACATATTTTTAATTTCAAATGTTTAGTTGTGAGAGAAACAAACCATTTAAAAACACTTAAGTATTTTAAAGTGCTTTTCAAATATGAAGAATCTATGTATTTTAAGACTGGATTGTTGAGCATAAATACATTTATATGGTGATAATGGAGTTTGTAATATTTCATAGATATTTGTATTTCAATTCCCTCCTCCTACCTCATACACACAACTTACAAAGAGAGTCACTGGAGAAGTAGAAGAGAAAGGTCATCTTTTCCCACATTCAAGGTGACATTTAAAACTCATCCAGACACTTTATGGTTTTGACAATGGTTTAGTCCCTTTTATGCCCTTTTTATTGGAGGGTTCATATGGGGAGTATTAGACTAGCCAGTTAACAACTTTGAGAGGGAACAATGAAAGGAGAAAGAAGAGAGGGTCTGTAGTTGACCCAGAGAAATCTGGATTCAGAGACCAGAATAGAGGCTTCCTTGGGAGAGAGGAGTAACAGTAAGATTCAAATAAGGATTTGAAAGGAGAACATAATTCACACTGCCGAGTGTTTATAATAGCGATCAGAAGATATATAGCCCATTTTTTTATGAAATAGTTGAGACCAGTGAGGTTGAAATTTACCTTAAAATCACACAGCTGGGCGCCTGGGTGGCTCAGTGGGTTAAGGCCTCTGCCTTCGGCTCAGGTCATGATCCCAAGGTCCTGGGATCGAGCCCCACATCGGGCTCTCTGCTCAGCGGGGGGCCTGCTTCCTCCTCTCTCTCTGCCTGCCTCTCTGCCTACTTGTGATTTCTGTCTGTCAAATAAATAAATAAAATCTTAAAAAAAATAAAAATAAAAATAAAAAAATAAAATCACACAGCTAATAAGTGGCAGAGAAAGATCTTGAGCTTCATCCCTCTGACTCTAAAATATGTGCTCATTTCCACCTGAAGGCTAGTGAGTAGGGAGGATTGGGAGTAATTAAAATTTAATATATATATTTCTTACCAGGAGAAATTTACTTCAGCATGGGTATGGGCCAGAAGGTGAATTAAAAACAGTAAGAATTTGAGACAAAGGGTAAGAAAACAAGAAGCACATTCATCCCCATGCCAGCAGAGAGACTCACTAATACCACTCCTGCTTGTCTTCGGGATGCAGTAGGAGAACAAATATTTGAAAGATAAACAAAAGATCAACCTATTAATACTTGCACCATGCTCTGTAAGCTATAATGATTAGAAAGATGACAGATAGATGGCAGGTGGATAGGCAGGTATATAGTTATACTATGCCTTTTTTCATGCTATTAACTGAAGACATCTCCTTCCTACCTTCCTCATTCCAACTACTCCTTCAAAATAAATGTCACTAAACAGCCTCTTTCTATAAGGACTTTCTCTTCATCCCCATTTAAGAAATCAGGCCTCTCTCTTTTGTCCTACCATAATATCCTATGCATGTATCTAACTTCATCTTCTGACAGTATATTAATTGTGACTTATTGCATTTTGTACTTTCTCTATAAGTCTGCACTATTTTGCCCAAAGACTGTGCTTTGTTTACCACTAGGTGAAGAACAGAAATTATCTAGAACATGAATAATTTTTTAAAGTAACATTAGTTGCTATTAATAAAAACTATAATAACTGATGCATTCTTTTTAAAATCAAAGTTTATTACTTATTTAAGTGAAGTATAATAATAGATGGTAGGTTTTCTCTACTGTATATTATCCTTTAGAACTTTAGTACTCAAGAAAATGTCATATTCTCTATGTGTCTTAAAATTGACATCTAGCCACCAGAGGGGGAAAGAATATGGTGACAATGTATGTGCTAGTGTTTGTATGGGCAATGAACACTACTGAAGTGTAGTGTACATTACATCTGCTAAGATGTCACAGACCATAATTTAGCTACAACTAACTTAAGGAAGGTTCTGAAGTTGACTATAGTTGTGTACCCAAGGCAAAAGGAAAAAGAAAAAGAGAAAAGATTTGGTGAACTTCTAGGGAGGCTTTAATATAATACCAGAATTATTATATAAATTTTGGTTGAATGGATTAATGAGTCAAATGATAAATTGCTGAACTGAATATCTGAATAAATATTTAATCAACATGGTCATACTCCTCTGGAATTATCATACCTTCTCTCTATAAAGCTTTGAGCTGTTTGGTTTGTGCTGTTCTCTGCAATAAGATGACATTGATAAGCTTGGACTGGATAGAGATAAAAAGATTTTCTAGTCTTCAGATTTATAATCTTTAAAAATGTAATCGTTAAATGACACATTGGGCATTTCACATAAATCCTCAATCTTTAGGAAAAAAAGTGCTAAAAGTTAAAAAAAAAAGTGCTATATTGTTAAGTTACTTTTCAGAGAATAGTACAGTATTGAGGTTGTTTTCTAGTGCCACTCAGCTAAAACTGGGGGATGGTCTTACCCCAAAGCCTTTCTCTTGCTGTTGCATGTGCTACTTAACCAATATGCTCCTCATTAGGATTTCATCCTCTCCCAACTCACATTGCCAAGAGTGACCAATTTTACACTGACCAATTTCAGGTTGTTTGTTCCGTATAATAATCATAGAGAAGTAAAGTTATTCTGATTTTTGAAAAAAAAAAAACTCTTGTGGAAATTACAATAGATAATAAAATAGGTAATCCTAAGGAGTGTTGTCCAAGATCAGAAAATAAGCAAGAGAATCATACCTTGGGGCACCTGGGTGGCTCAGTGGGTTAAAGCCTCTGCCTTCGGCTCAGGTCATGATCCCAGAGTCCTGGGAACGAGCCCCGCATTGGCGGAAGCAGGGTGGGGGTGGGGTGGGGGGGGGTGGGGGGGGGGGCTCTCTGCTCAGCAGGGAGCCTGCTTCCTCCTCTCTCTCTGCCTGCCTCTCTGCCTACTTGTGATCTCTGTCTCTGTCAAATAAATAAATAAAATCTTTAAAAAAGAGAGAGAGAGAGAATCGTATCTTCATAATTCCTATTTTGTAGTGATTCTAGAAATTATGATAATATTTAGCATATTGATATTTTATACCACACACACACATTTGGTTCAACATTTGTCCTTATTTGTTTGTTTGTTTGCTCTTTTAAAATTTTAATTCCAATATTATTAACATAGTGTTACATTAGTTTCAGGTGTACATTACAGTGATACATCTGCTATTTTAACAAGAACAAGGAAACAGATGTCCTGTGATATCTGTTTCTTTTGTAGTTTCACGCAGATTAGGGCTTTCTTTGGGAAAATATTACATCCAGATTTTGATGTTTTACCCTCTTAATTCACTATCTTTTGTATCTGTCATTATCTGATATTAGAAAACAACATTTTGTCAGCTGCATTTTGTCAATTTTCAGAGAAATGAGAAATTCTACCTGTGTTTACACACATGGCTTTAGAAAGGATGAAGAGGAACATAATCAAAGGGATCATTAAGCTACTTATATCTTGATGTGATATTACAAATTCATCATTACTTTGAATAAAGAGCAAGATATCAGGAAAGAAAAGGTTACATTCCATGTGGGAGGTGTTAAACATTGCAGTGTCCATAGAAGGTGTATTGGACTAAAAGTATGATGACATCAGATGGAATTTCTGAATTACTAATGCAAAAATTGCAAATAATTCTGAGAGTATTAAAGCATTTGGAGAAATAAGTCAACAAATAATTATAATTATTCTTTATTCAAGCATTTTCAAATCCTAGCAGCTCATACATTCTGTTAAATATCCATCAGGAAACTCACATTTATCTTAGATGATAACTACCTTTATGAATATTAGAAAAATAAAATTTATTTTAAAATTATTTTGTTTAATAATTTTATTTTAAAAATAATTGAATTGTTTTATATACAATATTTTATTTAAAATGGTAAGTACTACACAAAAAACATAGATAAATAATTGAATAAAATAATTGAGACAGTTCCTCTCCAGATATGAATGGGTTCTATTAACTATGATAACTGAAAAAGAAAGTCTTCAGGGACAATTTGGACAGTAGTTTATTTCTTCTTTAATGTTCAGTGAGTGCCTATGATGTGCAAATGTGTTTTAGATATCTAGATGCTGGGGATATATTAGTGTAGTTTAGTGCCACTGCATTTATATTTATTTAATCACCAAGAGTTAGACCCGGCACTATTTTGCAGCAGGACTGGAAATATCAGCACAGAAAAAAAGGCAATTAGCATCTTAATATTGGTGTGAAAGTACTTTTGACCCTCATGGACCATCTGAAATAATGTATGGTTCCCACAGAAGTTAACAAACTGCCCTTAGAAAATTGCTGATGTAAAGCAACCTGTAAAAGCAGTGATATATATTTTTCATTTGTTCAATTGTTTAATGGATAGCCTTATCCATATTAGCCAATTTAAAATATTAAATTTAATTGATGTGAATGACAGATTAAATAGGGCACTTTATAGCATTTTCTAGATGGTTGAGAAACTTCTTTAAGAATAAGAGAAATTGAAAGTTTTGGGTTCACATCATTTTCTTTTTTGATTCCAGATCAGCAAAAAATTCTATTACATTTCTAGAGCAAAAGTTGTTTCATGGTTAAACTTCTAATTTACCTGAGATTCAGCATACCAAACAACAAATTCCAAGTTTCAATTTCACTCCTATTATATGTGTTCAATTGTGTGTCTTGAAATACAACAAATATTGCATTTATTTCTTTTTCCTTTCTTCTAAGAAAATAGAACAATATAAAATATACTTTTCGTAAAATGGAAGGTCAATACAAATGAAACATACTTCTGGACATAACCAAAATTATTTTACATAAATTCAGTATTACTTTACTATAAAATAAAAGCCTCAACATATGTTACACATAGTTGATATGCTAAATATAAATATACTTATAGTCTTCTCTATTGCTTCCCTGGAGTTGAAAATTCTAGCATGCACAGTACATTCTTTAGTATAATTGAAAATGATGGTTTACAATATGAATTTGATAATCAATTACCAGATACAACTCCATAAGCCATACTATGTAATCAGTCATCAAAAGAAAATTACTTTGAAGGATATGTTTTAAATTTCAGTTTCTAATTATGTAGTATATTGATCTTAAACTTTATGCACATTTAAGAGCTGTCACAGATTTGCCTTTAAAAAGATGATTCTCTAAAATGATTTAGAAGAATATTTGCAAGTGAAATTCTTTTATTTATTTTTATCTACAATAGTACCAATTAAAGCAGTATTTTCTTTTAAATATTCATAAGTGGTGCATCTCTGAGTAATATTGAGAAATAGGCAAATGACAGGCTGATTTTATGCAACTATGCAATTAAAATAATTTGTTCTGGCTGTTTTCATAAGATATAAAACCCATAACCTTACTTCTTTATAATTTCAATTAGACCTCCAATTAATTGATGACAAATCCCTTTGCTCTCATATGGATTAAAATGAAAATAATAGAGAAAGCTTTTTACATGGAATTATAAAATATAACAGTAGTCAATTCAATATACATGGAATTTTAAGTACCAATAATAAATATGAAAAATAGCATATTTTCATATTCTTACAACTTAACCTTTCCAATCTAGGTATTCCTTTGCTGTTTTCCTGGGGTCGCAGGAGGAATCCAGAATTCAGTAACAGTGGGTTGCAAGAAATTATTACCAGTAATAAGTTATGTTATTATTATTTTTGTTTTGTCTCAGGACCCTTGAAAATTGATATATTGTCAAATTTTGATTCATTGGTTACTATTCTCTCTACCCATTCCCTCCTTTAATTATTGATTCACAATTAGCAGGAAAAACCTCGTGCTCTGTCTAAATTTTTCTATTTTAATACCAAATTACATAGAATTCTTATATCAAATATATGACTAATTCATTTCATTTATTATTTTATGAATGAGGAGTGTGATGTATAAAGAAATATAAAGGCTCTGAACAAAGGACCTCATGTTTATTTTTTAGCTTTATTTATAAATGAAATTGTATATGTTTAAGGCATACAAACCACATGGTGGTTTATCTATTAAATGTTTACTGACCATCTACTTAGTCAAGGTTTGGGGGATGTATTGGATGATGAAAAATCAGACTGGAACACTGTATTCACAGTAATTAAAGCCAATTGGAAAAGACAGACATTTATCAAATATTCATGGCATCAACATAAAGGTAAAGTCAGAATATGTATTTTTACTCAGTAGTACATACTTTCATTAGAACATTTCATAGATTTATCTTATTAGAGAAGTCAATTATGTTTCCTTTAGAAAGATACATTTGAACCGACATTTGAAATATAAAAACAAGTGTATTACTTAATACATCATTATCTAAGAGAAAGGGAAACGGCACTACTTTCAGATAGAACAACAGCAAGGACACTCTGGCTTGAGAGAGTTAAAGAGAGCCAGTGTGCCTGGGATGCCAATGTGAGAGAACATCCAGTGAAGGAGGCAGTGGTGAAGAGAGATTTAAAAAAAAAAAAAAAATCAGAACTTAGTGATGAATTTGGTGAATGTCTTATGTAGAAAGAAAGGTCAAATAAGATTCTGAGGTTTCTGGCTCATATGATTAAGAAAATTCACTGAGATAAATAATATTGGAAGAGTCATCTTCCGATCAAGGTTTATCTTTTGGAGTTGACAGGGGGAGAGCTATTTGGGAGAGGAAATAAAGAAATTCAACAATTTGGTTTTGTACATTTGATGTTTTATTTCCCCTTAAAATATCTAAAAAGAAGTGTGAAATTAAACCACGAGTAAAAGAGTCCAAAGTTCAGTGGAGAACTTTTAGATAAATTTGTGAATCATCTTTACAAAGATAATATTGAAACTCTGGGCTTCAAAAATATAGAGAGAGAGGAGAAATAATCCTAGTACCAAGACTTGAGGGAACACTATGAGGAGGAGGATGAAAAGAAGAGAGAGAGGCCAAGGGGGCAAGAGCAGGCCAGTAGTTTTATGGTATAGAAGTTTTATGGTACAGTAGTTTTATGGTACAGAAGCCAAAGGAATACAATATTTCAAGAAGGAATGGAGTCAATAGTGTTTGTTTCACAGATAGATAAATTAAATGAGAATTATGTCTTATAATGTGTACCTAAAATAGACAAACTCATGGGATCAAATAATAGAATCATGGTTGCTAGAACTAGGTAAGAGGGGGTTAATAGGGAGTTGTTATCCAGTTTTCAGTTATGCAAGATGAATACATTCTAGAGTTCTCTTCTATAATATTGTGCTTATAGTTAACAATACTGTCTTGTACACTTAAAGGTTTATTGAGGGGATTGATATCACATCCAGTGTTCTAACCACAATAAAAAAAAATAAATGGAGAAGAAAAATGTCTATTGGCTTTAGAGACATGACAGTCAACTAAAACATGTATATGAGGCTTTTTGAGACAGTGGCAGAGGGAAAGCTATTTCAGAGTAGACTGATGAGCGAATGGAAGATGATGAAATAGAACTATCCTGGAAAGGTTGAATGGAAGAACAGTTTAAAAGAAAGTTTAAATCCAAGAAAACACTATAGATTAGACATTTTCTAATAATGTTTTCTTATTTTAGAAATAAGAAATAAATAGAAATTTCTTATTTTAGAAATAACTTTCTAAAATTAAGATAGTAATTTTCAAAGATTAAACATTAGAATAGATGTTGTAGGTCACATATGAGAAGTGCTAGAAAAAAAAGTTTTGGGGAGTTGGAAAATCAAATCAGTAACTCTGACTTGTCAGGTTTTATTTAAAACCACATTGTTTTTTTTTTTTCATACCAGTAAAATATGCATTTAACTATTAGCTTTAGCAACTCAAATTAAACAAGTCAATGTAACATGACTTGTACTATTCTTAATACAATTTATATTATAAGTAGCATATCCAGGAGGAGATGTTATTTATTGGAAAAACTTAGCATTTTATGAAAAATTGATAAGATATCAGAACACTGAATGATCCATTATTATAATTCTCAGTACCTAACTAGTCTTTGTTTAGAATTTTGGTTTTTTAATCACATATTTATTGGCTATGTTCCTATAATATGAAGTTTTAGGTGGCATTTCCCCAAAGCTGATATGCACATTTATATAAATGAATATAAATGTGAATATGTGTGTGTGTGTGTATCCATGCACACAAATGCACATACACATACCTGCACACGAATTAAATTTAAATTTTTGAAGTAGCTCTTAAATCTAACAATATCTTGTATTATGTATTTATTTGTGAAGTACATAACAAGCATTGATTTTTTGAAATCATTTGTGGACAAGCTTAATTTTTTTAACAAGTTTAATTTTTAATATTCTTTGAAATCAGTTGTGTGTAATTTTTCCTTAGTATTGAATATCACTCCATCTTTATCTAGATTGTATCCTATTATTTTCTCCTTTCAAATAAAAATTAGGAATTAATTTTCCTAGGGGAAAATCAAGGAAGATTCTGCATGATAAAATATCCTAACAGAATGTTAAGAACGTATTTCTAGGGGTGCCTGGGTGGTTCAGTGGGTTTAAGCCTCTGCTTTTGGCTTGGGTTGTGATCCCAGGATCCTGGGATTGAGCCCCATATCAGGTTCTCCGCTTAGCGGCGAGCCTGCTTCTTCCTCCTCTCTCTCTGCCTGCCTCTCTGCCTACTTGTGGTCTCTGTCAAATAAATAAAATCTTTAAAAAAAAAAAAAAAAGAATGTTTTTCTATTCTTAATTGTGTCAAGAAACAGAAGAGTTGACCTAGATAGTTAGGATACAGGGGAAGGAGATACGGTGAGGGACATACTGTTGAGATAAGCTAATCTTAGCTGTCACACTGCATATATGCCAACTGATTATTTAATTTGATAGATTTTTTTTAACTACAAAAATGTCTAACTAGATAATAGAATATAATATCTGAAGCTTATAAATCCAGATTAAAAGTGGTTTACCTGTGAAAATATTTGGCATATAGAAAATTCAATAGAGTAATGGGGATGAGTTGACCATGGCAGAACTGTGACAAAGGCTTGGAGAAGAGTTGCTACCTCACAGAAAATAGTAGACACCTTGCCACCAACCTAAATTTCAAAACAAGTTTCAAGTTTCTGAGCTTAGGCGATATTCAGATTTATGAGGAGCTCCAACCTTGGAATTATATAAATTGTTAATATAATATGAGCAATTGGCTCAGGTGTATAGGGATATAGGATCATAACTGGAACAAAAAGTCCTAAAAGTTGAGGAAATAAATAGACCTAGATACAAATCTGGATTTTCAAAGTTAAAATTATTATTTACTATTTATAGGGAAATAAAATAAAAACTTCCAGAAGCTTGTGTCTTGATAATCTTACTGGTCCATGAGAACTTTACATAGGTCTTTCTTAGGTGGAGGTAGAGATTATAAAGAATTTGGATAGCATGGGCTCAGGAACTGAATGTCCCTACTCGTGTTTCTGAGGTTAAAACGAGCTTGACATTTTATCCTTTTGGTTCCGGCAGAAACTTAGTATAATGAATGAATCCTATTTATATCTGATGGTGAAGATTAATGAAATGGTGTCTTGGAAACAGAAGGTCAGTGAATATCTTTTACAACTCTGCACAATTCTTCTCTTATACCTATAGAAATACTTACCATCTAGCTTTAGTTCATTGTACTGTAGGAAGAGAAGTTACCTTAAACAAAAATAGATTAAAAAGCTATCTAAAAAGATACAAAATAATATTCTAGCCTATTAAGATGATGTATGAAAACTATAAGTTTTATTTAATAATTTTAGTACATGTGAGGATGGTAGCTATCAGAAGTAGAGGTCTTTGTGGCACCCCCTTGCTCAGTGGGTTCAGGGTTTGACTCTTGTTTTCAGGCCAGGTCGTGATCTCAGGGTTGTGATTGAGCCCTGCATTGATCTAGCTAGGGAGCCCACTTACGATTCTTTCTCTCCCTCTCTCTCTCCCTCTGCCCTAACACCTCCACTCCAACATGGTGCATGGGCATACATGCTCTCTTACTCTCTTTCTAAAAAAAATTAAAAAAACAAGAAGTGGTGATCTGGCTATTCTATTGAAGGCGATAGATGGATGTTTCTTTTTTTGTTTGTTTTTTTTAAAGATTTTATTTATTTATTTGACAGACAGAGATCACAAGTGGGCAGAGAGGCAGGAAGAGAGAGACGGGGGAGGAAGCAGGCTCCCTGCCAAGCAGAGAGCCCGATATGGGGCTCCATCCCAGGACCCTGGGATCATGACCTGAGCGGAAGGCAGCGGCTTAACCCACTGAGCCACCCAGGCGCCCACCCCCTTGGATGTTTCTTAAAGGAGAAAAAAAGTAACAACTTGGTTCTTGGTATGACTCTTTACCCTCATTTATTTTATGTAAAAGAAGAGGCAAGTGTTATTCGTGTCTATTCAGTTTCCAGATTAGAGATGAATTGCAAATTGGCACATTTTCACAAAAATAGCATAGTATTTTATTGATTACTATTGCTGTTGTAACAAATTGCAACAAATTTAGTTACATTAAGCAAAGAAATTTTATTGTATTCTTTAAGTAAGAAGTACAAAATGGATTTCACTGGACTAAAATCAAGGTGATGACATGACTACATTCCTTCTAGAGACTCTGGGAGAAAATCCATTCCCTTGGCTTGTACAGATTCTAGCGGCTCCCTGAATTTCTGGAACTGGGTCTTCTTCCATCTTCAAAGTCAGAAAAAGTGTTTTCAAATTTCTCTCTGATTTTGCTTGAGTTTTCACATCTCTTTTTATAACACTTTTAAAGACACTGGCGATAAATTGGGCCAACCCCCAGAATAATCCAGAATAACCTTCTATCTGGAGGTCCTTAACTTAATCACATCTACAACATCCTTTTTGCTTTTCAAAGAAAAATATTCACAAATTCCAGAGATTAGGATGTGGACACCGTGGGGTAGGCGTTATTGTGCCCATCGCAAGTACTGTATTCCTTTCCATTCAAAAAATACACATTTCCCTATCTTATTAAAATGAAAGGGAAAAAGATCTTATGAATTCTAACACCTATTTAATGAAGCCTCATTAACAAGATCCTCATTATCACTTTTTCCTTGAATACCTGAGTACTCATTTTGCCTGAGTTACTTGTTAGCACTCCATTGGCACCTCCTTAGCATATTTCTATTAGCACTTTACAGCTGTATGAATATATATATATATATATATATATATCAATATTTTAGCTAATTTCAGATCAAAATTGTGTATTAGTTACTTGAGCTTTGAAAGAAGAATATTTCAAAAATGAAAATGTGTAGCCCAATAGGCAAACAACATATTTTTCTCCTCATTAATATCTTATTCTAATTTGCTCTTCATTTTCTTTCAAACTACGACAGGTGCTGAATGCTAATAATAACATGTTCTATCAGCAGATATTTGAAGTCATTAATTTTGGAATTCAAGGCCAGAATCAAATGCCAGATGAATAGGGTTACTCCAGAATATTTGGGTATATCACTGCACATTAAGTATCATATCTAGGCCATCTGTTACAATTAAAATTATTTATAAGCAAAAAATGGGTTATACAACTTCACGGTGGCAACTAATTTTTTTTTAATAATCACAAATAAAACAAGTTTCAATAAAGAGAAAGTAAATTAATTTGTGGACAAAGGTGGACTTTGTCTCTTTAGTTATTCTAATTACAATAAACTTGGTGTTGTAAATGCGATCATTCAGTCATTCAATATAGTTTTGTGTCTTAAAACCTTCTGATGCCAGTATGACATCTGAAGTCAGGTAATTTTTTATGGAATTAAAATTTAAAAAAATACGTTGAATACATCATCTGTCATGTTGTCACTCTATAGATTTGGACATATATGCTCTGCTTCTGAACTGACATGAAAAATAATTTATTGTGCTTTAATTTTTTCTGACATAATGTCTTTATTTCCAAAAGTCCAGGAAAACACAGTTTGGTTTTTATCCCATACACAGAACTTCATAGACAAATGCACCTATATTTGGAGGTCTGGAAAGTAACCAAAATCAATAAGAGATGGCTGAATAACAAGGGATGCAGTGGACCAAGACAAAAGTATTAATTAAAAAAAATCACTTGGGCAAAAACCTGAAAGCCTAAATATCATTAAGCTAACAATGCCATTAATGGGGATAAAATCCTGTCTATTAGAAAATCTGAGATTCCAAGGAAGGGATGTTTGTTTTGTTCATGGGTGTTTACTATCCACAATTTTATCCAGTTCTCTCTTAACTGATCTACTCATTTACTATCCCCTGTTTTTACTAACCTCAAGCTTCTTAGGATTTCTGCCATACAACTCAGCTTTTCAGATACCTCTTCACTATGTCCAAGCACATTTTCTCATCTCTGTTTTACTGATTACCTCTCCCTCACCATCGTCTAAAAAAGATGCTGAATTTTTTCATTTTCAAATAGAATCCTCCTATAATTGTCTTTGATGTCATTTTAGCGAGAAAATGAAAGGAGGAAAAGTAAAGTTCTAACATGTTCTTGAATTACAGATACTCCTATGTTTTTGAATATACAAATCTTTCTGCAACTCAGAAAAATGTTGAACATTTATCACCTTTAATACTGCTTTTTGTTCCAATTCTAGTCTGTGCATGAAAAAAATGCCATTTGTTATTTTATTTTCATTCTGTCTTCCATATTTATTATTGTCTCACACAATCATTTATCTCCTCCATTTTTTGAGAACTCCATAAATTAATTTTCCAAATCATTGAATAAATTACATAGAATATTAAATTGTTAGAGCATAATCTACGGAAGCCAGAAGCTGAATTTTAATTTTTTTTCTCATGAATTTCTGTCCAGCACCTGGAAGAGTGCACTGTCCTATAAAACATTTGCTAACTACATAAATTTGTAAGTGATTGGTCCACATTTTGGAGTTCTCTTCATCCTTTAGTTCATTTTCTGTTTATTTTTGAAAATTTTATTCTCTCCTTTTATTTCCTGAATCTTTTTAGATGTTATTTTTCTTTGCCTCTTAACTTACTAAGTAATCCTGAATATTTTCAGTTGCATTTCATCTCTCCTAGGGAAATACCCAGAAGTGGCACTACTGGTCATTTGATAAGTGTAGGTGTAACTTGAGAAACTACTGAAGCCTTTTCCAGAGATGCTACACCATTCTCTCTAGGAATATAAGAAAGTTAAAATTCTTTCTCATCTTCACCAGCATTTGGATTTTTTTTCATCTTTCATTTTTAAAATTGTTTTTACAGTTTTAATATATGTGGGTATTACTAACTTATTATGGCTTTTATTTGCTTTCTTTAGTTATTAGTAATATTCACAATTTCCTAGTTTACCATCCAAAAGTCTTCTGTGGTTAAGTGTGTGTAGAAATTGTCTCCATTAATTATCAGGTTGGTTGTCTTCTTATTGTTGAATTATTTTTAAATTAAGATATAACTCATCTCATTAATCGACACTTATAAAACATATGATTTAGTGATTTATAGTACACAAGACTATGCCACCATCACTACTATCTAACTAGAATACTTTATTACTACAAAAAGAAAGCCCACATGCTATAACTATCATCCCTCAATACCCCTGGGATTACTAGGCAATCACTAATAAAGTTTCTGTACTCTATAGATTTGCATATTCTGGGCATTTCAACTAAATGGAATCACACAACATATGGCCTTTTATGTCTGTCTTATTTCACTTAGCATGATGTTTTCAAGGTTCATCCGTGCTATATATAAAGCATGTACCATGCCTCATTTATTTTGCAGTCAACTGATATCAAGTGTATATCCATTTTTACCACATTTTATAGTATCTCACTATGATTTTGATACACAGTTATCTAGTAATTAGTAATATTGAGCATCTTTTCATGTGATTATTGGCTATCTTAATCTATCTGAAATTTCCGAAGAAATATCAATTCAAAATTCTCCCACTTTTTCTGGGTTGACTTATAAGACCTCTTTATATATTCTAGATTCTATACCCATATAAACTATATGATTGCAAATATATTTCCCATTCTTTAGGTATCTTTTAATTCTATTGATAGTATTCTATTGGAATACAAATGTTTTGATTTTAATTTTGATGAAGTATGATTTATTTTGTTTGTTTCCTATGGTTTGTCAGATCTTTAAAAAAAAAATAGCTGAATCCCAAAGCATGAAGAATTATTCTTACATAAATGTCAAAAATTTATAGTTTTCGCTCTTGCTTTTAGATTACTGGTACATTTTGAGTTAATTTTTTTAAGGTTTTATTTGTTTATTAGAGAAAAAGAGCATGAGTGAGAGAGAACAAGCAGGAAAAGCAGCAAACAGAAGGAAAGGGAGAATCAGACTCCCTGCTAAGCAGGGATCCTGATGTAGGGCTTGATCCCAGGACTCTGGGATCATGACTGGAGCTAAAGGCAAATGCTTTACTGACTGAGCCACCCAAGCAACCCTCATTAATTTTTGTGTATAGTGTGAGGTAGACTCTAATTTTAGTCCTTTGCATACATATATCCATTTGTTCTAGAACCATTTGTTGAAAGATATATTTTCCCCACTGAATTTTCTTGGCACTCTTGTCAAAAATCATTGACCACAAACTTACAGGTTTACTTCTGGACTCTTAATCTGTTCCATTGAGCTATATATCTAAAGTTGTTATAGTACTACAAAGTCCTTGGGCTATGGGAACCAGTGTTTTGTTTTGTTTTCATTTGTTTGTTTAATTTTTTCCAATTTGAATCTTGAATTTACCACAAAAAAAAAAAGCTTCTTTCTGTAGACATTTAACCATAAATAATGTTCAGCCACTCACTCTTCATCCTTGGCTTGGTCTTATACTTGTTACTAGAATCTACTATCAAGATGTAAAGATGAAAACTTTAATAAGATCTTTTAAGATAAATGTGTGAAAGAGACAGGAATGGTAACTCTACCATCTAGGGTTTACAAAACTTGGACCAAATTATTAAGGTCTTTTGAACCAAATAGGTTTCTATGTTGGGCTGAGAAGTTCAGGCAGTTAGCCTCAAATTGCTCAGGAAATGACCTTAGGTGAGTCCATTAGTTTCTAAAGATGAGTTAGACCACGAAAGGGCTGAAAATGGAGTTTAAGTTCTGATCATACTCCCTGTAGTTGGAAATTAACTCTCCTTTTAAAGGGGATGTGGTCAGAGTACCCCTCTATCTACCACACTGGCAAAAGAAATTGCAATGTGAGGAGGGTTTAACTAAAATATGCTTCCAGAAACTAGGCTTAAAATATTTCCTAGCTTATATTCCCTATGTTTACAGCATCATGAATTAATAAAATCTTTTAAAATTCATGAAGCAAATTTCCACAGATTATGATGTCCAAAGAAGGATGGGTGTTATGAAATGTAGAGAAAGAGCGCATTAAAAAAGTTGGAGAAAAGTGAACTCAAATAATAATTAACTAGAGTGATTGTTTTCTGTTTTGAATTTTGAAGGGTATTATTATTATTATTATTATTATTATTTTTAAATAGGTTAGAATGGAGAAGTCACTCAAGTAAGTTGAACAGGGCTGGCAAAGTAAAAATCTATAATATACAATTGACAGGAGACTGTGCACACTGGTAATAGAATGTGTGCTTTACATATATGTTTTAAGCTAGTAGCCAATTTAGCTTCTTGATAGAAAATCAAGTGAAAATTTCCAAGAAATGTACCAGGCAATACTCAAGAAGTTATGCATATTGAATCTTCAAGGAATTTGTTCATGAGCATTTTAAATACGAAGAAGAACAGTTCCAAATCAGTTGAATAATTTATATTTTATTGCTTTTGGTAACATTGAGAATTAACACTACATAGTGGCAGTAGAGATAAACAAGCCTGATGCTGCTGGCTGTTTATGTTTTAGATTTTCAGGAAAAAAAAATGGCATAAAAAGTATGATTGCTAATAGGTATTCTGACCATAAAATGTGACTTGGAGAAATACATTTTTTCATCTTGAATTAAATTTGAGTTATAGAGCTTATACAAGTTGTACATTTAAATATTTCAAATACTACAAAACTATCTAGGGAAGTAAACATATTAGGAAGTGCAAAAATCGATGCTTTTTAAAAATACAGAAATTTACTAATGAAAAGAGTGTAATGGACCTTTCTACACAAGATCTTACTCATTTTGCTGTTTCTATTCACATTTGTCTGTGTGAACTTTGAAAATTAATATAGCCATACATAAGGAAAAACATCAATGCTACATATCAGCATGCATGTATTATAACTGAGCTTAGAAAAAAAGAAAAGAGAGCCAGTATTTCTGTGCTATTTTCAAGTCTTTAGCTGTTGAGATATTGTATAATTTAAGCTGTCTTTCTAATGGGAAATATTTATTCTTTATTTAAACATGATGTAAGATTTGAAACCAACTAAATATGGCAATGCCCTTTTAAGATCTAATAATCACATTACATTTTATAATTTTACCTCATTACATGTAAAGAGTGTAAAGTCTTTTTTTTTTTTTTAAGATTTTCTTTATTTGTCAGAGAGAGAGAGAGCGAGCGAGCACAGGCAGACAGAATGGCAGGCAGAGGTCGAGGGAGAAGCAGGCTCCCTGTCAAGCAAGGAGCCCAATGTAGGACTCGATCCCTGGATGCTGAGATCATGACCTGAGCCAAAGGCAGCTGCTTAACCTACTGAGCCACCCAGGCATCCCTGTAAAGTCTTTTTTTTTTACATTTATTTTACCATGTTTAATTGTGGCAAAATACACATAAAATTGACCATCTAAACCAATTTAAGTACAGTTGAAAAGTGCTAAGTACATTCACACTGGTATGCAGCTGACCTCCCAAACTTTCTCATCCTGCAAAACTGAAACTCTGATCCCATTAAACACCTCTCCATTTTTCCCTCCCTCCAGGCCCTGGCAACCACCATTCTATTTTCTGTCTCTGGAATTTTGACTACTCTAGGGACACCCTGGAAGAGGACCATACAATATTTGTCCTTTTGCGGCTAGCCCCTTTTCACTGAGCATAATGTCCTTAAGGTTCATCTATGTTGTAGCATGTGTCAGCCTTTTTAAGGCTGAATAACATGCTGTTGTATGGATACAACACATCGTGCTTGTCCACTCTTCTGTTAATGGACATTTGGGTTGTTTCTATCTTTTTTTTTAAATGTTCAGTTAGCCAACATATATCATTAGTATTTAATATAGTGTTCAAAGATTCATTATTTGCATACAACGCTGCTATTCATACAGGCGTACTGCATCATGACAACTGGGGACAGCTCTCAAGGGTTGTTTAAACTGCAGAGCTCCCTATAGGTTTATCTGAGTCCTTTGTTGGGCTGTATGGGTCTATAGTCTAATGGTGTGGACCTAGAGGATTGGAACATAATTTAGATAATTAAGAACCTATCATATATACATCTATTTCCTTATAATTTTGCTGTAGCAAGGAAAACGATATAACTATACCACAGGATAAAGTAAAGAATCATGGAAGAAATGAGGCACAATTGAGGTAAACATTAAAAATTACTGTGGAAGATATTAGAAGGGATCGAAAGTCTTAGAGAAATGGGCATGCTGAGTGGATTCTGTAAAACCAGCAACCCCCCCAGATGACGTTATTCCTGAGGTGACATACCTATAACTTAATAAATCAACAGCAATGTGTTGCTGAAGGGGCCCCAGCAGTGAGAAGTTCTCATGGTGCCTCAGCTCTGTGGGCTAGGGTTGGTAGTAGGAGGTGTTATTAGAGTTTGGACTCATTAATAGTGATGTGGTCATCACTATTACTATAGTAGTAATAGTATTAGTAATAGAAATACAGACTACATACTATAGAGACTAGGATGTGTCATTTAAATCAGGGCCTACATAGTAATTAGCATAGTAGAGCTTTTTACACTTAGCCTCTCTTCTGTATTTTCTTTTATTTTTTCTTGTGTTTCAAACTGGATATTCTCTATTGGCCATTGTCTAGGTCCATTATTTTCTCTTCCTCTATTTCAAATAGCCTTTCAAACTTAAATCCTAATTTATGGATTTCAATTATTGTTTTCTTTTCAGTTTTATGATTTCCCCTTGATTCTGCTTTTCTGAAAATTCTACTCTTTGATTTTATTCAGTACTTTAATACTAGATATTTTTAAATCTTTGTCTTAAAATTACAACATGTGAATGCCTCTAGGTCTATTTCTATTGCATCTTTTCTTTTACTGGGTTTTAGTCATATGACCCTGGCATGACTGAACTAATTCAATGTTGAGTATGATGTATGAAAACTTAAGAGTTTTGGAAGATGATATTTTTCTCCTTTAATTTTTCTTTTTCAGGTAAGTTAAAGTACAGACAAATAAGTTTGATCCAACCAACTCTGGATTTCAGAGTTTGGAAAGTCACCTTATATCTGGTTTGCCTTAATTCTTTTGACATGGAACTTTTTTTTTTTTTAAGATTTTATTTATTTAAGAGAGAGAAAGATAGCAAGAGAGAGCTTGAGCAGGAAGCAGGAAGCAGGGAGAGGAAGAGGTAGAAGCAGACTCCCCACTGACCCGGGTCTCCATCCCAGGACCCTGAGATCATGAACTGAAGGTAGACATTTAATCGACTGAGCCACCCAGGTGTCCCAGTCATGGAACATAACAGTAACATTGGAAAGTCTGTAGTTTCACTAAAACCTCACTCCTTGGCATGCCTGTATTTCTGTGTTGACTTCTGTGACTATGGGACTTCCAAAATTTTGGCTTACTTTTTTAGTACCTTAACAATTGCTTTTGATATTGTGTTTCTGACTCTAACTTGATACCTGGCAGCTTAGATCTCAGCAAAAACTTTGAAAACCAATTGCATAAATGTCTAATGCATATTTCTGAGGCCTCTTTTCTCAAGAACCTAATCTCTTATATTTGGGCTAACTCAGTAGCTTTGACATAACCATTTTCCCATCCTTGTCTAGTGAGATGACTATAATTTTTAGATTGGCATATCCCACACTGTGAATCAAATGCCTTCATTGGGAGAAGGTGGGGCTGGGGGGAAGGCAAAAGTAAAAGTAGGACTCCCTTCAACAGATTTTTATTCAAGATCTTTGTGCCTAAAGCCATGAGCGTCTTGGTATATTTGCAGTGCCTTTCCAGTTTTTATAGTTCTCCATTGTGGAAGAATTCCATGACGGTCAGAAGAGATTTATCAAAATTCAAATGCTTCCCAAAATCTCAATCTTTCTTTAGAATTCCTACATTTCCAGGAATATTTCATTTCACACTTCCCTCAACTCTTTATACTGTTTCCCACATTTCTTCAACATGGTAATGTTTTTTCTCAATTTTCTTCTTCCTGCCAAATCCCTGTTTACTGTAGCATTTTTGTGGAATGCTGATATTGAACATACCTCTTGCCTCATACTTGAATGAATCATTGCCTCTGTTTTTGAAAAAGGGTTTTTCTGTTTTAGGAAGTATATTTATCCCCCTGATAAGTTTATTTCAGCTATATTGTAGATGAAAAATTAAACTTTCATCAACTATTTAATTTTTCCTGCCTAATTATTCTCTAGAATAATTTGAGTATTTATTTATTCTTGATGTTCTATTTACAAAAAGATCTAATTCAATTCATTAAGAATAAAAGACAATAAAACAGCACTTTGAAATTTCATATTTTAAGGAAAAAAGATTCATGTTATATATTACATAAAGGGCTGATTACTTTCATTATTGTAAATCATGTCAGTGAATCAGAGACTTAAAACTCTCTTCACAAATAATTCCTTAAACATGATCAAGTTAGGATCTTAAAAATACATGAATGCACATTAAAGAATGAATATTTGCATCTTTACTGTTTAAATGACTGACAGGAAGGCACTTCTTTTTTTTTTTTTTTTAAGATTTTATTTATTTATTTGACAGAGATCACAAGTAGGCAGAGAGGCAGGCAGAGAGAGAGGGGGAAGCAGGCTCCCTGCTGAGCAGAGAGCTCAATCCCAGGACCCCGAGACCATGACCTGAAAAAGAAGGGTTTGTTTTTTTTTTTTTGAAAAAGAAGATAAGGGGCACCTGGGTGGCTCAGTTGGTTGGGCAGCTGCCTTCAGCTTGGGTCATGATTCCAGGGTCCTGGGATTGAGCCCCTCATCCGGCTCCCTGCTCAGCGGAGAGCCTGCTTCTCTCTCTCTTGCTCTGCCTGCTGCTCTGCTTACTTGTGCTCTCTATCTCTCTGTCAAATAAATAAATAAAATATATATTTTTAAAAAGGGTAAATGATTGTCATTCCTGTTTCTTAGGGATGGAGATTATCTCTGATAGGGAGAATTCACAAATCTCCAGACTTCAGTAACTTCAGTCTACGCTTCAGGCTTATGAAATGGTATTCCATGTGATTTTTGGCTAACATAACCTTAAAAGTCTCAGGAAAACTTCCTAAATGAGGCCAAATGTAAGATAAAGTCTGAAGAATGAACAGAGTATCTGAAGAAAGGAGTTAGTCATCTTTCAGGAATATTTATCAAGTTCCAAAGGGCAAAAGGTTAAAGGAAGCATTCTGCTAATTGTGCTTATATTTGATTCATTATTTGATTCTTCCACAGACACTCCTATAAGTACTTCAGCCATTCCAATATACAGATAAGAAAAACATCTTATATATTGCCAGCATTACTCTGTAAATGGTTGTTGAGAGTTCATGTGCTTTTGTCTGTTGCCATAAGTTTGATTCATGACCATTTCTATTTCGTTATTCTACTTGGAATTAAATGTGGATTGAAAAACATGTTGATTACAGCACTAAATATTATGACAAACCTCTTTAAGGTAAAGATGATTTCTTCCACACTACAGATTGCTATGTTTTATTTTATGCAATGTCTTCCTTGATTTCAAAAGTAACTAACTAATATGGAATACTTAAGCCAGGGACAACATGCTTTGTGTTCAACAGTATCTTGAAAAAAAAAAATGAATTGGGTCAATCATTCCATCTTCCTGAAGAGTTATATAAAGAAACTACTGAGGTAGGGAAACTGTTAATATCAAAATCAAAAATGGATAGGCTATTAGAAGAGTCATAAAAGTAGTGTAGGTCAGAGGAAATTGGTGTAGAGTTGTAATTATGAGGTCTCTTGGAAACTCTAAATTATAAGAAAGTAGAAATTATGAGTTAAAAGAAGATACAGTGCAGAGAAAATTTACATAGAATATAAAAAGTAGAGATGACAAATTGGGCACACTCCCAAAATGAGGCAGAAATATCATGAGAGAAAAAATGAGTTCCATAAGAAAAAAAAAATCAATTCCTGAATCTTCTTCATATTCCATAATCTTCCCTTTTATTAAAGTTGTCCTCAAATAATCTATGTAACATGTTATATTTTAAAATATGACATTAATTTATTGGTTCTATTTAAATAAATGTGAGGATTTTTGTGTTGGGATGCTGAAGAAGTTTAAGTGTCTTTTTCCAACTCTTTCCATCAAGAGAGATGTTTACATATTCAAATGTCATAGTAACTCATGACTGGACTTCTATTGCCCTTAGAGTCCATGATATATTTTCTGAAATAAAGAATCACATTGTTTTAAAGAGTTTGTATGAAAGCATTCTGACTTTAATAATACTTCTCAGTAGGACATTATATAACTGTTCCTTTACAGAGGATTTAACACTTAGTAGGTACTACAGGACCATCTTTGAAATTCAAAAACAATTTGAAATACTAAGAAACTTTAATGGTAATTTCTAGGAGCATTTCCTATAGTTCACAAGAAATTCTGCAGAATCTGGTGTTTATTGATTACTGGTTCATAATAGTATTGAACTACTGTGTTAGTGTAGAAGACATCACACTTAGTCCAAACCAAAGAATAAAAGCTTTTATAAAGGGAAAGAATTGGCAAATATAACTTCTTATGAAAGAAATGCTCTAAAAATAACCTCAGCTTTAGTTATAGAAAACAGATTACTTAAGAAACAATAGATGAGCCATAAAAAAAAAGTCTGTGGAAAAAACAAAGGATACAAAGACATATATAAAAACACATATAACATGAATCAAAAAAAAAAAAATCAATCGTAACCACTGTGTCAACCTTTTACACTAGTCTAATACTTCTTTAAAAATTTTATTTAATTTTAAGATTTTATTTCTTTGAGAGATAGAGAGAGAGAGAGCACACATAAGCAGGGGGAGCAGCAGAAGGAGAGAAGGAAGCAGGTTCCCCACCAAGCAGTGAGCCCCATGAGAGGCTTAATCCCAGGACCCTGAGACCATGACCTGAGCCAAAGGCAGAGGCTTAACCCACTGAGCCACCCAGATGCCCCCCGAAACTAATTTTAAATAAAGTGTTCCCTCAGTGTCTCTGTGAAATGAATAAAATCTTTTAAAAAATAAATTAAAAATAAAATAAAGATTTAACCCATTTTATATTCTCCCAAGATATTCTTAGAAACCTCTAAAATTTCAGATCTTTTTTCTTGGCTAATGATATATAAGTGGGAAACGTAGTTATGGACTAGACTGTAAACTTAAGGTCAAGTTACACCCTACTTTCCAAAAATCTCCACTATCAGCACCCTAAACTTTCCTTAATATAATATCAAAATATCAGAAATTATATTTCTTTACTTGAGAGACAAAAAGAGAGAATGCACAAATAGGGGAAGGACAAAGACAAAAAGAGAAGCAAGCACCCTGCTAAGCAGGGAGACCAATGCAGGACTTAATCCTAGGACCCTGAGATCATGACCTGAGCGGAAGGCAGACACTTAACCATCTGAGCCACCCAGGTGCCCTCCAATCAGTTTTTAAAAATTATTTTCCTACTTTACCTCAGATCAACTGATCATCTAATATTTCTTCTTTGATACACTTTATTCATACATACATTATTTTATCCCCGGAAAATATTCTTCTAAATCTACTTATACTTACTCCACTATTAAAATATAGGTTTTGACTTTTTCTAATGTTCTTTTTTTAACTGTGAAATTCATGTAAATTTATATTACCACACTAGTCAGAAGTAGCTTGAAAAAAAATTGATCAAATCAATTTTCCTTTTAAGAAATGACCATACTGGGGCACCTGGGTGGCTCAGTGGTTTAGCCCCTGCCTTCAGCTCAGGTCATGATCTCAGGGTCCTGGGATCGAGCCCCAAATCAGGCTGTCTGCTCAGTAGGGAGCTTGCTTCCTTCTCTCTCTGCCTGCCTCTCTGCCTACTTGTGATCTTTGTCTGTCAAATAAATAAATAAAATCTTTAAGAAAAAAAAAAAAGAAATGACCATACTTTGCAGTATGAGTGACTATACATATTAATTTTCACTTGTGTTTGTGATCTCTAGCAAACCTAGAGAAGAGATATTATGTGTTTTAAAATATTTCATTATGTCTATAAAAATACATGCAAAATGAGTTGTTATAAAAATGATAAATTATTTTTGCTCTTTGCAATTTTTAAGTCTAAGAAATAATGAAAATCAATAGTTGTAGTTACATCTTTAGAATGTGAAGAACTGTATAATCAATACTCAGCCATTAAACTAAAATAAAATTAAGTAATAAAATCAAACTCCATGGATTATTACAAAATGCTTAGCTATTTTTCTATAATTTTAGAAATTTTTTTCTAAAATCTTAGATACTTATGAATTCCAGTAACGTATATGGTTGAAACCTTCTCTTTGAGTACATATGAATACCACCTGATTGTATTCTTGAAAAATCTTGTGGCTTGCTTTGCAAAACATACAAGTTTAAATTTTAATGCATTGGCTGAAATGCTATTATATCCTTCTCAACAAACTAGATTTACAGCTTTCACAGCTTCCTACAGATATCAACCCTTGACTCTTGTAAGAACTTCACACTAACATTATTGGTTATATTTGATGAGTAATGTACAATATTTTTTCAAGATTGAATACCTTTTTTATACAGCCATTTCCTTATTTCTGCTGCTTATCAATGGAGGAATTATTACAAATATCTCAGTATATCAAATATTATAATAATACAAACATTTATTTCCTAATAAAATAATCACTAGCATATTTCATAGATATAGAAATGTACCAGGAAAAAATAAACAAAAAGAAATTGTCTGAAAAACATCGCTTGAAATGTTATAAAGTTTTGAATATTTTGATAGGAAAACTTGAAGTATATAATTGCCTATTTCAAAGTGTGTGAAAGTTCTTAGTTATTTATGAATATTTGAAGTTATTTTCTTCATTCCTTGTTAATTGCTTGTGAAAGCCAAGAGTTAAAATATGGGTATCCTCTTATATAATGTAGGAGAACAGCTGCCACAGAGTCGGCTTCTGCTGATGCTCTTGACAATGTGTCTCCTAATGCCCTAAAAACAGCTTCTCCCTGCGTGGCTGTTACTTCACACTTTCAGGCTCCAACAATTGGCGTAGTGAAATATTCAAGATTCAAGTGCCACACTGAGGAAAATCCGTTTCCACCCATCACAAAGAGGTAAGAAGACAAATTTGCAGTGAGGACAGAAAAACAAAACTAGATTATTGGCAACCATGATTGTCCTGGTTTCTTAAGAGCAGACAAGCAAACATTTAACTTGGTGAAGACATTTTTATGGTTGTGTACTGACTTGTTACAATTTAAAATCCATGTTTTGAAAACTTGTTTTGGACCAAGTCGTTTGCAGGTTAAACCTGTTTTGATGAAATTGCATTGAAGTTGGGTATGAGAGCTTTCTTATTGAACTCTTGCACCTGAAGTAGAAAAGTACCTTGTGTCATCGACATCATAGTAACATCACTGGCAGACTTTTAAATGATAAAAAGCCAAAAACCTTAACCAGCAAATCAAGTGGCCAGTCTATGCAAGGCTACTCTTTTTTTTTTTTTTTTTTTTTTAAATCTTTTCTCCAGTGATACTGGGACACTTGCTCCCACTGTGGCCAGGCTACTCTTGGTTAACAGAGGAAATTAAACTGCATGGCAGTCTAGGAAGAGAAGGAGCATCTGTTTCTGCCTTGACAAGGTTACTCCCTATAGACTGTGGTGCAAGCCATGTAATTGTCCATGGAGTAATAACCTTCAGGGCAGCTCACTTTGCTTGCTAATACCAGAGCTGTCACCTACCAGTGACATGCCCCACCAGTGAGGAACCTAAGCCCCCAGCTAATAACCCAGCTTTTAATTGAAAGGACCGAGTCCACCAAGAACCAATTCATAGAAAGTTACACCTCAACTAAATTTAGACTATCTTTTTTTCATCTACCTTTTGCCTAGAATAATTTAATTAATATATCATTGGTTTGAAGTATGTCATTTCTTTATTGGCCTATTAAGAGGCATTATCCAGTATGCTAACGGCTTATGAAATATTGTATTAGAATTCTCACAGTGAACCTGTGTTAAATAGATTACTGGCAAAATCTCAGTCTTTGGACATAATTTGCCCAAAACAAAACATTTATCATCTCTCTTTATATGTAAAATTGTTCTTGGAAAATTACTCAAGGTATTCAAAGAAAGGTTTATAGAAAAATCAAAAGTTTGCAAAGATAAAACAGGTAAAAAGTAAATTTAACTCTAGCACAGGTGGTAATTCTCCTGCTACAGTTATGGACACCAGAGACAGAAAAGCTTCTGAAGATATTTTATTTGTTCTTTGGAAACTTTTGAATTGTCCCCTAAAATAGATTAAAAGTTTTTTTCTAGAGAGCTTTCACATGACTTGAGCTAGGGATCTTTCCTCACTTCACCAAGATAAATTCTTCTACGGATTAATATTAAGATTATTTTTGCTGTGTGCCTCCTGCTAGTGAGACCTGCTAGTTCATGAAATAATTTCCCTGAGGAATTGCTTGTACCCACTGTCTCATTTAAACCTGGTCTGGACAAGACTCTTCGTCTAACATAGGAAAATACACTGCCTGATAAAGTAGGAAATCTGTGACCTCAAGTATTTGTCCTCTTAAAAGGCCCTATAGTGCATGTAAATAAATCTTGATAAAGGATTCTTGGATCAATAGAAGTAGATAAAAACAAAGAATTAATGGAAGGAAACTTTTAAAATATATCTTATCTCTACACATCTGTCTCTATTTTCTATCATATTAAACAATAGAAAAACAAATGAAATGTTTTTTAAGTATATAGAACTCTTTCATGCAAGTACTTTTGATCATAATTAAGAAATGGGTTAAAATATGTTATCGACATATCCAATCAATGTGCTCACATGAATGAGTCTCAGAACATAATGAAAATTTGCTCAATTACTTGGAGAAGATACTTAAGCACAAAAACGGAAGTAGAAAGCACTCTACATCTAAATAAAATTTAAGAAATGTAAAATGTCAAACTAGAGAAATTAAATAAGTCCAGAAGGCTGTGAGCAAAAATGTTCATTCTCAACAGAGACCGCCAAAGGCACAAATATGCAGAGGACAGTACTAGAGTTTTAATATTTAAATATTTATTAAACTTCTTAATTTTAGGAGAAAGCAATGTATCTATAACTAAGCAGTTTATGATTCAGTAGAGAAACTTCATTACACAAATAAAATGGCTAATGAATCTTAAAAGGTTATCTGGCAGAATATGTGAAAAGAGAAATGTTTACTCACTAATGAGAAAATGAATTGATGAGAGAAACCTGATGCATATTAAAACATGACCTGGCTTTGCTTAAGTCGGCTCTTCTCTTCCAGCAGTACCTATTTAAATAGTAACTGCACTGACTTCCAGGTTATAGACTCTCAAAATCAAAAGATACTCAAACAATGTATAGGACGTTGATTTATTTTTATAAATGGTGAACATGGCAGTAAAGACATTAATTATTATTTGATGCTGGAAAAATCTATTTGGGATAGACATCAATAAAACGTTTCAAGTTTGCTCTTCTATAAAAGTAGTGTTTATTTTTTCATGTAAACTAGTGAGTATTTCATGCTTTCAAAAAATGAGCAATGGAAGGGTAGTTTGCACAAAAAAACAAACCACAGAATAGAAATTTTCCATCCCCTCAAGTAATTATTGCTAATATTTTATGTCTTTTCTTCTATTTTTTCTGACATGGATAGATTGTTTGAATGTGCTATATTTGTACTGCATATGTTGTATTGCTATATGTACTGCATATGTTGCTGAATATAAAACTTTCCCAAATAATTTTTTCACTTAAAATATATCATGTAAATTACCAGCAAAATAATATATATCCAGAAAAATATTTTAATGATTATATAATTCAACCACCATTTACTATGTTCACTATGTTACATACCCACATATTATATGTTGCTATGAATCTCAATAGACATACAATTTTTACATATATTACTGAGGTTTTTCCTTGAGTCAGTTTCCTAGTCAATGGATTAGATTATGGGTAAAAGGATATCAAATGTGGTTGGCTTTTGATGATTTATATGAATCTAATTTTTTTTTCACAATTTATACTCTTGAAATATTAAACATGAGCTCTTCTTCCTATTTTTTCTAAACAAATACATCAGTGTTTCTTAAATATAAATGGAATCTACCATTGGCTACTATTGAAATCCACTGTTTTGTCAATGTATTTATTGCTTCCTGTTTTCTTTCTTTTTTTTTTTTTTTTTTTTGGAGGGAGAGGAAGAAAATAACCTACACATTGCCTCATTTTGATAATAGGTGTTACATTTATTTTTTCATTGCTCAAGGTTTCAAATTATCAAGTAAGCCACTCTTCCTGTTGCTTATTTTAACTGAACAACCCAATCCATGTAAAGTTGAAAATAAAAGTTCTCTTTCACTTGATCTCCCATTCCCTAACTCATGAAACACTGAATGTTGTGTAATATTCAAGCATTTTAAAATTGTATCTCCCTTCATATATAAAAATCGGTTTATATAGATATGACATATATTTTAAATTTTATATACACACAATGCATAATTATATATAATCCATAAGTGAAAGTATATGCATATGCTTATTTTTAAGGAAAAGTTATCAAATGATACATAATGATCTATGAATTCTTTCTTTCTAAATTAGGAATATATTAGTGACATCATTCCATTTTAGCATATGTTGGCTTTGACTCATACTTTATTAGTTGTATAATATTCTACTTTTAGATATATCAAATATATGTAAGTAATGATGTTATGGGTTAAGCTGTGTTCCCCCCAAAGATAAAGAAGTCCTGATCCCCACTACCTCAGAATATGAACTTGTTTAAATAGGGTCACAGCAGATATTAAGATGAATTCATACTGGCATAGCATGGGCTCTTACTCCAATATGATTGGTGTCCTTACAAGAAAAAGAAAGATGACGTGAAGAGAAAAAATGGGGAAACATTTGACAACAGAGGCAGAGATTAAAGTGATGTACGTCAAGAATGCCAAAGAATGGCAGACGTCATGAGAAGCTGGGATGAGGAAATGATATTCCTATATAAGCTTGAGAGGGAGCATAGCTGTGCTGGTGCCCTAATTTTGGACTTCTAGCCTTCAAAACTGTGAAATTATGCATTTCTGTTGCTTTAATCATGCAGTCTTGTGGCACTTTGTTGTGGAAGCCCTAGAAAGCTAGTATAGATAAACATTATAGGTATTGGAGGTTTTTTGTTGTCATTTTGTTAGTGTGATGTTATGTGTGTATGTTTCCATATATGAGTAACTTTTTTCTTAGGATGAGATTCTTAAGTAGACTTGTATTATTTTTGCAGTGCCATCTAAACAGGTTATTTCAATTTCATATAATACAGTAAGTATATGATAATATTTTTTCTCCAACATTATACAATTTGGGGAGCAGAGTTGATCTTTAAATTTAGTGAAAAGAAAAAAATAAGTTTAGTGAATAGAGCTACTTCAGTGTGACTTTAATTTGAATTTGTATTTTTCTGATTATTAGTAGTGTTGAATATTATATTACATGACTATTAGCTTTTTGTGTGTTTCCTATTATGGATCTTCTACCCATATATTTTCTCCCTTCTCTAGTGGATTTATTTGCTCTACCACGTTCTGTTAATTCACATATGCTATATATTATATACTGGTTAGTTTATTCACTAATATATTACTGATATATTACTGATTATTACTAATAATCGCCTCACTAGAAATAATACTACTGAGAATATTTATGGGTGCTTTCACTTTGAAATGACAGAGTTGAGTAGTGGAAACAAAGGTTAAATGGCTCAAAGAAGCCCAAGATGTGGAGGATATAGCACTTTACAAAACAAGTCTGCTGACCTCTGCTCTTGTTGGTATCAGAATATAAGACTAGTCAAAACACTATGGTATCAACACACACAAAAATACGTCTTTTATCAAAGCTGTAGAGCACATAATACACAACAAATTCCCCAGCAATGCCAATACTATTTTATATATGTCATTATAATTTTAAAATATCCTTATCCATTCGTCCGTTGAAGGGCATCTTGGTTCTTTCCACAGTTTGACGACCATGGCCATTGCTGCTATAAACATTGGCATACAGATGGCCCTTCTTTTCACGACATCTGTATCTTTGCAGGGTCATAGGGAAGGAAAATGTGGTCCATATACACTATGGAGAATTATGCCTCCATCAGAAAGGATGAATACCCAACTTTTGTAGCAACATGAACGGGACTGGAAGAGATTATGCTAAGTGAAATAAGTCAAGCAGAGAGAGTCAATTATCATATGGTTTCACTTACTTGTGGAGCATAACAAATAGCATGGAGGACAAGGGGAGTTAGAGAGGAGAAAGGAGTTGGGGGAAATTGGAAGGGGAGGTGAACCATGAGAGACTATGGACTCTGAAAAACAATCTGAGGTGTTTGAAGTGGTGGGGGGGTGGGAAGTTGGGGTACCAGGTGGTGGGTATTATAGAGGGCACGGATTGCATGGAGCACTGGGTGTGGTGAAAAAATAATGAATACTGTTATGCTGAAAATTTAAAAAAAAAAAAAACAGTAAATGCAAAAACATTTAAAAAAAATTCTAAACATGAAGTATATACTAGCGTAGGTCTTGCCAGCTCTGAGGACATCTAGAGAAGAGATGGAAGTTTGAGGTCTTTTTTTTTTTTTAATTTTTTTTAAGACTTTATTTCTTTATTTGACAGAGATCAAAAGTAGGCAGAGAGGCAGGCAGAGATAGAGAGAGGGTGAAGTAGGCTCCCTGCTGAGCAGAGAGCCTGATGTGGGGCTCCATCCCAGGACCCTGAGATCGTGACCTGAGCCAAAGGCAGAGGCTTTAACCCACTGAGCCACCCAGGTGCCCCAGAAGTTTGTGGTCTTAAAGTTAAGACCTTTACTATAAAGCGGGGGGTAGGGGGGTGGGTGGGAATCATGCTTTAGTTAAAAAAAGAATTTTCTTTTTTTGAATTGATCATGCCTGAATGTCGTATTAAATGCTGCTCTATAGTTTTTATTGTCCTATCTGCTTATATTCCTATATATATGGATATTTGGTCACTATTTGCATGATATATATATATATATATATATATATA
>NC_081571.1:36323751-36361848 GCF_022355385.1 Mustela nigripes
ATATATATATATATATATATATATATCTCCCATGCAAATGGTAACCAAAACGAAGCAGGGGTGGCTATAATTAAATTAAAAGAATAGACTTTAGGTAAAAAAACTGTTGACAGATGCAAAAGGACATTATATAATTATAAAGTTCAAATCACCAGGAAGACATAACAATTCTAAATATATATGCATGAAACATCGGAACAACCAGCGATGTAAACATTGACAGAACTGAAAGCAGAAAGAGACAATTCAATAGTAATAAGATACTTTAGTATCGTACTTTCAGTAATGGGACATTCAGAGAGAAAATTGATAAGGAAAAAGTGGATTTGAACAACACTGTAGAACAAATGGACCTAACATATATATATATATATATATATATATATATATATATATATGATATTCCATTAAAAAGCAACAAAATATACATCTTCTAAAGGGCACACAGAATCTTCTTCAGGATAGATCACATGTTAGGACACAAAACAATTCTTAATAAATTTAAGAAAGTTGAAGTTATACCAAATATATGTTTTTTAACCACAATGGAATGAAACTAAAAATAACAGAAAGAAACTGGAAAATTCACATATACAGGCAACTTAACAGACTCCTGTAAAAGAAATGAGTCACCCAATTCTACATAATGCTGATTCTTATTAAATGAATTTTTAAAAATTATTTTTATTATGTTAAATTAGTCACAATATACATAATTCAATACTTTCTAAGAAGTGAGATTTTTCTTTTTCAATGATCTATACCTTCATTTCATCTTTCTACTTCTATGGTAACATCCCAATGTTTTCCATTTATGCTTCATCTAGTCCAAGACTGAAGACACCGAATTTACCTTTTTTGATTTGTGGTTTCTGCAATATTATTAAATCCCTTTGATCATTTCAGTTTAGTTCACATAGGTCAGTAATAAAGTGTTCTTATTCACATGATTATTTTTAATAAATCATATTACATGAAATTATTGTAGTTACCAAAGGAAAATTTGACTTCCTTAAATGCACTTGACTTACTTTTGTAGTGAAGACTATTTTTTATGGATTTGGGTGTTATTTCCATATTTTCATATCTGGCTGTAAATGCTAAGACTATCTTTTTGGAATCAAATTCTAATACCTAGTTAACTTACACCAGTGCCTTCTTTACACAATATCAATCCTTTTCTACCATAAAATGGAAAATTTCCTAGCAGTACTTTTTAAGAAAGGTAGAAACACTTGTACTTCTTTTTCACTCAACAGAAATCCCATTTATTATTATTTTTTTTTTAAGATTTTATTTATTTATTTGACAGAGAGAGATTACAAGTAGTCAGAGAGGCAGGCAGAGAGAGAGAGGAGGAAGCAGGCTCCCTGCCGAGCAGAGAGCCCGATGCGGGACTCGATCCCAGGACCCTGAGATCATGACCTGAGCCGAAGGCAGCGGCTTAACCCACTGAGCCACCCAGGCGCCCCCCCATTTATTATTTAACATGGATCTGATATGAATAATATTTAAAGTCACTAAGGTTTAGTTTAAAGAATGTCCACTTTTTATATGCTCCATTTGTTAGTACCTATATGTTTATGTTTATGTTTATGTTTAAATTAAAGCTTCAACTTTTTGTCAGTTTTGTAGTGTTAGTCAATATTGAGAATTTAGTAATAGCAACGTTGCAAAATTAATATCATTATTATGTTTTATACATAAAACAAATATCCTCTAGATAGTAGATATAAGAAGCTATCATTGATAGCTCATAAAAGAATCAGAGATAACTAGCTTTTTGTTCTCTGTTCCTTTGTTTTATGGTTTCATTTTTACTGTTGTATTAGCATTTTGACCTCTTTTCTTTTCCCTGCTCCCACTTTGTTATCGTTTGTCCCATATAGTTACTGAATTAGAAATGATACTTTAAATTAGCTTTAAGTGATCAGTTCTCAATATGTTCATCTCATGGAGGCAGAGACCTACTTCATCCCTTCCTTATTTGAGAATCAGCGTCTTACCCAATATTTAACTGATAAACTCTGATTAGAGACAAAATATATCTTGTCAATTTTAATTGTCATGTGCCTAACAAATACTTTTGAATTTCTCAAAAATAAAACTTTGAAACTCTGGCAATCCAGGTGATTTTGCTTCAAAACTTACAGTTTAGAGGAGGAAATGCTAAATCTTTAATTTATTTTAAATGCTTTTAACTTCAATCAAATGCATAGTTAAAAATCTAAGCTGAGTGAAATAAGTAAAGCAGAGAGAGTCAATTATCATATGGTTTCACTTATTTGTGGAGCATAATAAATAGCACGGAGGACATGGGGAGATGGAGAGGAGAAGGGAGTTCGGGGAAATCGGAAGGGGAAGTGAACCATGAGAAACTATGGACTCTGAAAAACAATCTGAGGGTTCTGAAGGGGTGGGGGGTGGGAGGTCAGGGTACCAGGTAGTGGGTATTATAGAGGGTACAGATTGCATGGAGCACTGGGTGTGGTGCAAAAATAATGAATACTGTTATGTTGAAAATAAAAAATAAATTTAAAAAAATCTAAGCATCAAAAGATAAAAAAGACAAGATTGAACAAAAAAGATTTTCCTTTTTTCTCAGGGTAGGAATTTTGTTTATAGTTTTATAATTTTGACGGTTCACAATTATGAATATTAAGTAAATAGCATTTTGTGGATGATGTGATAAAAAAAAAAATTCCATTCCTCAAATATGTTCTTGTTCTAAAAAACATGTAGATAGTTCTACATTATCCCAAACATTTGTGAATTGGCATATCAATGACACTTAACATATACTGTATACCATAAATACCTCATTTTTTTTAAGATTTTATTTATTTGACAGAGAGAGATCACAAATAGAGAGAGAGAGAAAGAGAGGAGGAAGCAGGCTCTCCGCCTAGCAGAGAGCCCGATGCGGGACTTGATCCCAGGACCCTGAGATCATGACCTGAGCTGAAGGCAGAGGCTTAACCCACTGAGCCACCCAGGCAGCCCAAATACCTCATTTTTTAAAAGATTTTATTTTTATTATTTGTTAGAGAGAGAACACATGCACAAGCAGGGGGAACTGCAGGCGAGGGAGAAGCAGGATCCACACCAAGCAGAAAGCCCAGTGCAGGACCTGATCCCAGGAGTTGGGGATCATGACCAGAGCTGAAGGCAGATGCCACCCAGGTGTCCCCATAAAGACCTCATTTTAACCATTTCTTTCAACTACTAGCCTGAGAAAGTTCTTTCTACTATCAATTATTGAGATCAGTAAGAGATTTGTAAAAAGTTACACTAATACAAGTAGAATGCAGCTTCATGAAAAATTTTTAGTGTTATATGGGAAATCTAAGAAACACAACATTTCTAATTTTTTTTTAAAGATTTTATTTATTTATTTGACAGACAGAGATCACAAGTAGGTGGAGAGGCAGGCAGAGAGAGAGGAGGAAGCAGGCTCTCTGCTAAGCAGAGAGCCTGATGCGGGGCTCGATCCCAGGACCCTGGGATCATGACCTGAGCCGAAGGCAGAGGCTTTAACACACTGAGCCACCCAGGTGCCCCCAACATTTCTAATTTTTGAAGAAGAGAAAATTAAAACCTAAAAAGACATTATTTCTATGCAGGATCTCTGGAGAAAGTAAAATTTCTAACAGCTCAGATTCTAGTATGCTGCTCAACTATGTTGGGTCCAGATCTGGTGATTGAATCATAGATATGTAGCTTCTAAAACCAGAAGATGATACCTCTGATTAGTATAATAAGAATATGAATATACTGTCAGTTTCTAGACCAGAAGGCAGCCAGAAGAAGATCTGGCAACGCATTCCCTGTAGGAAAATTAACTGTCACTGATTCTGTTTCTGCTATTATTATTTTGTGTGTGTGTGTATGTGTGTGTGTGGTTTTATTTATTTGGAGACAATAGTATTTCAAAATATACACAAATGAAGAGTTATTTACAATTGATTTTACCTGTACCAATTAGCAGTGGCATATGCTGACAAATTATTTTTGCTGCATCAGCAATGTGAACATTGAATGGAAGAATTGAAAATAATTCCCAAAGGGCTTTTGTATCACTTATATATTTGGAAAAAAAAAAAAAGAAGAAGAAGAAGAAGAGAAAGACTTGGTGTTTAATGTTTAAACAGTTTGTTTAAATATTAAATAGGAATTTTTTTCTCTGATTAATTAAACGGAAGCAAAAGCTTAAAAATTAATTTCTAATGCCTACAATGTCTAACAAGACAATATCACAAATAACACTTTTTTACAATATGATCTCCAGGATTTTTTTCAAATAGTACACTTCTATTTTTTTATTTCTCTTAAAATATATTCAGATCACATGTGAAAAAAACTTGTTTATCATTCAGGAAACTGACTGCACTGTGGCAGGCAAAAGAAAAGGGAGGGATTCGGCTTTTAACAAAGCAGTTGATAATATGCTCTGGTTTTTATTTGTCCTTGGTCAGGACCAGAATACTAAAGAACTGAAAGAGGGATATTTGTACTTTAGTGTTTCTGAAGGGTTCTTTAAGGAATTTTTTTATTGTAGTTACTGTTTGAGCAGGATGAGATTTTCTTTTCTATTCTATTGTTTGTATCTTAAGAATTTTACTGGCATTTTCATTCTTCAAGGTTATTGGAGTCAATGGTTTTGTTATTTCTCTTTTGAATTGGGGTGTATGATCCCCATAGTTTAGCTGAGGAATCTAAGAAGAGGACCTATAAACTGGGCAATTATATTCATTATTTAGATTTTATACTTCCTCAATATTATATACATCAGTAAAATTATTTTTGAAATAATACATTTCTTAGATCATAAATTCCTGAAGTTGATGATGGGTAATTTATTATGGCTGTAGTTTTCCAATTCATTACATAATCAATAATGATTATTAATTGCCTATAGTGTGTTTTATCCTTGAATGTTCAGTAGAGGATATAACATATAATTTAATAATAATGAATTAACCTCTTGCTAAGGGCAGGGCACTGTAATCTTTACTATGTGTATGTGAGTCCCTTAGAGAATACTACTAGGGAGGGTATTATACATTGGCCTGAGGGAATTGCTGTCCATTTTCTCTTTGGTAAAAGACCACAAGCAGACACTGGAATTCAAGGAAACTCTACACAGTAACTGAACATCATCAGTATATTTTTCTTAACTAATCTTGCTAAAACAAAGATTACTTACAATGGAAATTGTGAGATATTGGGGGGTTGGAGTTCAAGTTTGCAAGACGTAAAAGAATTGCTGAGAATTTAATCCAAGAATTTCTTTTTAAAATTTATTATTTTTTATTAACATATCAGGTATTTGTTTCAGGGGTACAGATCTGTGAATCATCAGTCTTACACAGTCCACAACACTCACCATTGCACATACCCTCCTAATCCAATCCAAGAATTTCTAGTCAATCTCCAATTCCACAAAGTCTTCTTTTCCCTGCTAGGCAATTTTTCTTATTAAACATTTTTATCAACACTGAAAAGATTAAGCATAACTATGATATTTTGAATAGAAATTATACTTTAGTATCACATTAGCCTTATAGATGAAAAATATACCATTTCCAAACATTGATAGAATCAAAGTCATAGTTCCCAGCCTTAATATCTGAGCATAATAAAGTCTGACACACTGTGTTGATCTTGTATCATCCTTTTTTATCTCCTATTAGAGATTCTTCACCCTAAACAATGTAACCAAAACAAAATATTGAATCTTGCCATTAAACATAGGCTGAGGGTGCCTGAGTGGCTTAAGCATCTGGTTAAGCATCTGACTTTTGATTTCAGCTCAGGTCGTGAGCGTTGTAAGATGGAGCCCAACCTTAGGCTCTGTGCTGGGTTGGAGTCTGCTTAAGATTTCTGCTCTCCCTCTCCCACCACCCTTTCTCTCATACCTCACCCCACCCTGTGCACTCAGGGTGTGCTCTCTCTAGAAAAAAAAAAAAAAAAGTTAATTACATTATTATTTTTTTAACCTGGATTATCACTGCCAAATTTTCTAATTTTTTAAAAAAATGAGTTGTTCTTAATATTTTATTAAATATTGAATATATACTAAATGCATATCTAATATTCAATATTGTATTATATGCATGTACTTGTTAAATCAGATATTAGGGTAAAAAGGTATAAAATATAGTAGTGTACCCATGACCTAGCCTAAGAAAATTTTTATTTTAATCATATTGGAAACCCTATGTACTGTACTGGACTTGGCACATTCTCTGCCTTCTCAGAGCAAACCATTCTTTTGTGTTTGCCATTGTATTATTCTTTATGACTTTGCCACATATACTTATATCCTTAACAACAGAATATTTAATTTTTCATTCCTTTGAAATTTAGATAAATAGAATTAGAGTGTATATGCTCTCTGAGACTTTTTTCTTAGTTAATAGTATGTTCCTGTGATTTATCAATAATGTCTCATGAAGCAATAATTCATTGTATATGGTATCCCATATATGATTGTATTGCAAGCTATTTTCTATGGCTGTTGATGGATGTTTTGGTTAATACTTTCTTTGTTTCTTTTGTTTTTTTCTTTTTTTCTGGTGCATATGTAGAAATCATTCTCTGGAATAAATGTGGCTACATAATTAAATACATTTATATAAAGTATTTAATTTTTAAAATAACTAGACAATGCAAGAATGGTTTCCAAAGTGGATTTATGAAATTTCAGCACTTTCTACAGTGGATATTTACTGTTTCTCCATATTGTCACCAACACTTAAAATTACTGAATTTCTAAAATGCCAAGCTGGTGTATTTCTAGTGAGGTTTGCTTTGTATTTCCTTGATAAATAATGTTGAGCAGTTTCAGGTTTACAGTACATATAGACTTCTTCTTTTGGGATATTCCTTTCAAAATATCTGCCCACTTTGTATTAGGAGGCTTGTGTTTTTTCTTCATTGGTTTAGGAGTTCTTTATCCTTTATTATCTGTATGTATTGAAATGTCTTCTGTATAGCCAGATATACTTAAATTTCAATGCAGTGAATCTTATCACATATTTTTCACTCTGACCTGCTGCTTTGTCATAAGTCAGGAATTTAATTACATGGGTCTATCTTTGATGCATTCATCAAATTATTTATCCCTATACCCATAAGATGTTGTCTGACTCAATGTAGTTTTATGATAATGTCTGATATCTGGTAAACTATTTTTCTTACTGCAACTTGTTCTTTATCTTTTAAAATGTCTTGATTATTCCAGGCCAATGTTCTTCCATATAAATTGAGAATCAGTTTTTAAGATTCTCATAAACCTGTGCTATTTTCATTAGATTTTAAGAACCTATTGATAGGGCACCAGGGTGGCTCAGTTGGTTAAGCAACGGCCTTTGGCTCAGGTCATGATCCTGGAGTCCGGGAATCAAGTCCTGCATCAGGCTCCCAGCTCCGCGGGGAGTCTGCTTCTCCCTCTGATCTTCTCCCCTCTCATGCTCTCTCTCACTATCTCTCTCTCAAATAAACAAATAAAATCTTAAAAAAAAAAAAAAGAACCTACTGAACCTATTGATAAATGTTGAGAGAACTGATATGTTTATGATATTGGATCCTATAACTAGGGTATGGCATAGTTCTCCATTCACTTAGGTAATTTTAGTAAATTTTAATAAAATATAATCAAATTATTTTTGAAATATAATTTTATTCATTTTAGGGTTCTTCTGTCTCTTAAAGATCTTTGTTAGCTTAATATACTAGCTAGAACCTCAAGGAAAGTATTGAAGTGATATTATGCATCCTTAATTTCTCAACCAGGTAAAAGTAACTCAGTATTTTATTAATAGACCTTTACTGATATGTTATAAGAATTAACAAAATTCTTTCTATTCCTAGTTTGTTGAGATGTATTTTAACCATGCATGAATGTTGTCTTTTTTTTCAATGTATATTCTGCATCTGTTGAGATGATCGTGTGTTCTTTTCTCTTTTGTTAACAGAGTGAATTACATTGATCCACAGGTTATAGATTTTCACTCAGCTTATAATATTTTCTAACATATGTTATAGCTTCCTCTTTGACCTATTTATTTATATTTACACAAATAGATTTATATTTCTTTGACTGAATTTGTCTTCTTATTTTTCTACCATCTTATTTGTACTTCCCCACCCTCTGGTTTTCCAAATATATTTTCTCTCTTTTGTTCTTTTTTATTTTTTTTGCATTAAATTTTTGTACCTATTTTTTCCAAGTCCCCTGAAAGTTGAACACTATAATCCCATTTAAAAATATCTACTGTAGAAATTTTTAAATGCCTATCTTTATTCTCAATATTTGAAGTTAACCAGTATCTATTTTCTCATTTCCAAGTAATACGGAGGTTTTAACAAATTGACTCTCATCATCTCCCTCCTATGTATTATTTGTTTTAGTATGAAAACTTTTGAAACTCAAAATAAATTATTTTTATAATCACCATTTATGCTTTATATTTATCATTTTGTTTGCTTATTCCTTCTTGCAATCTAATCTTCCCACTGAGATAAATTTTCTTCTGCTTTTAATCATCTTTATACTATCTATTAATGAGATATTAATAGACAATATTAATAGATGAATAGATATTAATAGATTAATGAGAGTCAGTATAGTAAACACAGTTTTTGTTTGAAATGATTTTTGTCAACTTGTCTTAAAATTTCATGCAAAAAAGAAAAAAATGTGGTTAGTAAAACAGCATCCTGCATCATGATTTTATTGTCTTTGTAGCCTGAAGGAAGAAGAAAACAACTCCAAGATGCAAGGAAAATAAATGTTTTGCAAAAGAGAATTAAAAATGATATAAAAACCATTCTCTTTCTACCTCCAATCTATGAGAAAGGTGGGCATTATAATATGTTTACATTAAGAAAGCTTCCCTCAGAGCCCAAAAGACAAAGGTTTTTCTGGCATTTTTGATATAGAAAAGTTAGAAAAAATTGAGATTGTGAGTGTCTTCTGAGTGCAAAGATGCATATTACCAGAATGATATGGTAAACTTCATCTGAGGGGAAAAATGGCTGAATCTCATTAGATCAACAGAACTGGGGAGAGTAAATCAGGAAGATTATGTATTAATTGGCCTACTAGTATTTAACTCAGAGACTTAACTCAATTATCTATTGCTGAAGGGGTTTGCCTATCAGTACAGATAGACTCTTCTATATCTCTTCCCACCTCATCAATGTAAAGATGGGCAATATTAGCGAAAAATTTAAATTTATGTTGAAATAATGGAGCCAAATTTGCTGAGAAATTAATGGATTTGAGTAGGAAACTAGTTTTCAATTAATAAAAAACCCTTGCCATCAACAAAGCTAAGGTTTAGATTCAGAAATTACCTTGTTTTTAAAAAAGGAATTTCTGAACAGTTGAATTATATTAATTGTTATAACTATAAAATCAAACCTTGTACTCCTTCAACTTTTTGTTCGTTTGTCACATTAGTTATCTGTACTGATATCACTACATGAGGTCAGAAGTTAACTGCAACTTATAGTTCTATGTGTCACTAGGTTGAAAAATATCTCCACTTTCATATGACATTGCAGCACAAAGTATGTGTTCTGAAGAGCACAGAGACAGATCTATTAAAATTAAATTTTTCTATGCAAAGTAAAAATTACTTGCTAGAGAGAAAACTTCCACAAATCACTTGTTGTTTAGTAAAGATAATATTTTTAAAAAGGAAGTTTATTTAAAAACCAGAAATTAAAAAAAAAGAAAACCTCCACCCTAATTATCCAAAAACATATACCATTAATTACTTATTTATCACTAACCATGCAGTGATATTGAGGGTGGTAAAAATTACCAAATGTCTCAATACATTGCTAAAAGTCACAGAGTTGGGTGTGATTGAACTATGTCATGCACTGTGAAAATGAGATGGTACAAACATCTGTTGGTTTTTCCAACTGATTTTTAAGAGAAACTCTATACAAATACTTTGTAATTTAGTTAAGAAAAAAAAAGTAGATATGGGTTTAACCAAAAAGGAAAAGAAGGTGAAGCCAGAAGACTTTTATAAACGTTTGTTCCAAGGACAATAAAAAGTGATACCATCTGGATAGTTATAATGAAACACTATATGTCAATGTGATGTATCAAAGCACTGGTGGTTAAATTCAATTCAGAACATGGGGTGCCTGGGTGTCTCAGTGGGTTAAACCTCTGCCTTCAGCTCAGGTCATGATCTCAGGGTCCTCGGATCGAGCCCCACATTGGGCTCTCTGCTCAGCAGGGAGCCTGCTTCCCCGTCTCTCTCTGCCTGCCTCTCTGTCTACTTGTGATCTCTCTCTCTGTCAAATAAGTAAATAAAATCTTTAAAAAAAAAATGATTCAGAACAATAAAAAAACAAAACAAAACAACAACAACAACAACAAAACCCAACTTAATTTTTTAGAGTAGTCCTGGGTCACAGCAAAATGGAGCCAAAAGTAGTCTTCCCACATACCCCAGGAGTCCCAAGCATATACAGCTTCCCCCTAATGACACCCAATTAAGGTGGTACATTTGTTACAATCAGTGAACCTACATTGACACATTATCACCCAAAATCTGCAGTTTGATTAAGGTTCACTCTTGGTGTTGTACATTCCAAAAAATGTTTGGAAACATTTTTGTTTCCAAAAAATATTTGGTGAAGATGTATCTACCATAGTAATATCATACTGAATAGTTTTCCTTCTCTTAAACTTCTCTGTATTCCATCCCTACCTCCAACTAACCTCTAGCAACCATTGATCTTTTTATTGTACTTATACTTTTTCTTTTTCCAGAATGCCATATTTGGAATCATAAGCATTGAGGCTTTCTCCATGTCTTTTCATGACTTGATAGCTTCCACTTTTTCAGTACTGAGTAGTATTTCATTGTCTGGATATACCATACTTTATCCAGTTACCTATTGAAGGACATCTTGGTTGCTTCTAAGTTTTGGCAATTATGAATAAAATTTCTGTAAGCACTCATGTTCAGGTTTTTGGATGGACATCAATTTCAGTTCACTTGGTTAAAGTCCAACAGTATAATTGCTAGATTATATGGTAAGCACATATTTACTTGCATAAAAACTGCCAAATTGTCTTATAAGGTGATTGTGCCAATTTGCATACCTACCAGAAATCTAGCAATGAATGAGACTTCCTGGTGCTCCACATCCTTGCTAGCATTTGGTATCATTAGTTGCAGATTTTGACTATTCTGATTGGTGTGTAGTAGTAGTTTTTATTTTATGTATTTATTTAGTTACTTACTTATTTCTTAAATTTCTTAATGAGATAAGATGTTGAGCACATTTTTATATGATTATTTGTCATTTATATATCTTCTTTGGTGAGATGTCTGTTAAGGTTTTTATCCTTTTTTTCATTAAGTTCATTTTCTTATAGAGTCTTAAGAGATCTTTGTATATTTTATAGTAGTGCTTTATTAGCCATGTCTTTTGCAGATATTTTCTTCAATTCTGACACTTATCTTTTCATTCTCTTGACATTGTCTTTTACGGAACAGTTTAATTTTACTGAAGTCGGGCTTTTTATTTATTTATTTATTTATTTATTTATTTATTATTTGTTTTGTTTTGTTTTGTGTGTGTGTGTGGATGGAACCTTTTACATTGTGTCTAAGGGAACATCACCATATCTGTGGTCATTTAGGTTTTCTCCTATGTTATCTTATAGGAGTTTTATAATTATGTATCATACATTTAAGTCTATGATTCATTTTAAGTTAATTTTTGTGAGGTGTAAGGTCTGTGTCTAGATTCATTTATTGGTATGTTGATGTCCAGTTGTTCAGCACCATATGTGGAAGAGTCTATCCTTGCTCCATTTTATTGTCTTTACCCTTTTGTCAAAGATCACTGGTTTGTACTTGTGGTCTATTTCTGGGATCTTTATTACATCCCATTGCTTTGTTCCTTTTCTAATATCATGTTATCTTAATTACTGTAACTCTATAGTAATTCCTGAAATAATGTCAGTCCTCTTACTTTGTTCCTTTCCTTCACAATAGATTTAGCTAAACTGGGTCTTTTTCCTCTCCATTTCAACTTCAGAATTGGTGATATGCAGCAAATACTCAGAAACTGGGAAGATAATTATAGATCACTCCCAGGTTGAGTTCACTATGAAGCAAACTTTGATCAAAGTACCTTGTGATTAGCTAGTCTCTTGTAGCATTATAATAAAATCATGGATGTTTTAATCATTATTAACAGCTTAGGCCCAGGAATGAAATTTCTGGACTCATATCTATGCTGTGTTACTAGATATATAATTTTCAATGGTAAACTCTGCAATAATTTTCTAATGTATAAAATGAGAAAAAGAGTATCTATAAAATAACAGTATAGTGGATTAGATGAATTGTAAAGTATAGCATTTATGATTATTTCTGGGTCTGTTAGCACTTGCTAGTACTTGTCTCAAGGGGCTTACATACTATTGTGGTAAGTTCCTGTTGTTCCTGTCATATTTATGTATTGTGGTAAGTCAGGAATGTATGCCTGTCCCTCTGATTTGTGTTTCCTACTCAACTAGTGAAGATGCCTTCTACTCACTCTTCATGTTTTTCCTATTGGGCCCAAAAATCCATTTCCAACTCATGGGTAAAATGTATTTAAAAATATAAAGCAATTAAGACTACATGTATTACCTCTTCAGAAAGTTCTTCTTTAACTTCTATAAGTTAGCCCACCACATTCTACCACTACTGTCATTGAAATTAGTAACTGACCTCCTTGTTCATCTATCAAGTTTAGTACAAAGCCTGACATATGGTATATAACCTATAAATATTCATTAAATAAAATAATATAAATAAGAACAATTCCCTGTGGGCTACCTAATAAATTTATTCTAAGAAAGTCTATATAAGAGTGTCATTTTTTTTTTTCAGTTAAATGGTCATGATCTAGGATTGCCATTTCACTCTACCTAATCAAACATGGACAGATTTTTAACTTTCAGATATTTCCCTAGTGAGGAACAAGAATAGATGGAGGAACAAATAGAAATGAGCCAGACAATATAAAATTATTTTTTCCCAAGTTTTTATTCCTACCTTACTTCTATGACCCTCATTGAGAATATAGGTTATAATTAATTACCTACGAAGTTTTAGTTTTCAGCACGCCTGGGTGGTTCAGTGGGTTAAACCTCTGCCTTCGGCTCAGGTCATGATCTCTGGGTCCTGGCATTGAGCCCTGCATTGGGCTCTCTGCTCAGTGGCGAGCCTGCTTCCTCTTCTCTCTTTCTGCCTGCCTCTCTGCCTACTTATGATTTCTCTCTCTGTTGAATAAATAAATAATTTTTTTAAAGTTTTAGTTTTCTTTTAAATTTGATGTGTATATCCATATCTATAAAATCACAATTTTCATAAGTGTAGCCTATTACCTATGTTTTCATAGTGTTCTACAGATTACCTGCTTTACATTCTGCTGGTAAATAGGGCAGCATTGGGTCCAAATAATAGTCGGCCTTTAGAACAAGATGTAAAACCACAGCCTGCTATTTATGTTAATCCACTGAATATGAAATATCTGTTGAGACTTCCCAAAGCAATCAATTCAGAATGATCTATACTTCCCAATGGAAGTATCAAATCAGACTGAATTAGATGAGTTAGAAGTGCAGTGCAAAAGCCATTATTTATCTCCAAAGGAGTGAAGCAAGGCAACAAATAGTGCGTGCCTTATCCCATCTATCACATACACTATTTTGAAGAGGTTGTAAGAAAACTGTGGATTAATAATAGATTTCTCTCTCAGAATTTTGGGAAACTTTTTAACTTAAACAAATTAAAAATACCCAAAAGTTTAACTATGTTTGCACCTGGAAACAGATACATATAAAAGAACGTGTGTCTTTTTACACCACTGTTTTTGTTTTTTTTTTAAATTTTTTATTTTTTATATACATATATTTTTATCCCCAGGGGTACAGGTGTGTGAATCGCCAGGTTTACACACTTCACAGCACTCACCAAAGCACATACCCTCCCCAATGTCCATAATCCCACCCCCTTCTCCCAAACCCTCTCCCCACCAGCAACCCTCAGTTTGTTTTGTGAGATTAAGAGTCACTTATGGTTTGTCTCCCTCCTAATCCCATCTTGTTTCATACACCACTGTTTTTTATCAACATAGTCAGACTCACGAATCTTATGTATCATCCATTTGGTAAAACTAATTAATACAATCTCATTGTGATGTCTGATGACCCAGTTGTTTCATATGGAGACATGGTTGGAAGGAATGGTCCAAAATCTAGGAAATTAAGGGATATATTTATATAATATAAGTGAATATAAGTGAATTCATTTATTTGATCAATTAAGTGCCTATATGCCAGACACTATCTGAAGATATATCAGGAACAACACAATACCAGAAAAACCAAACATATCTCTTCTCAGTTGGAGGCAGACAGACTAAACCAAATAAATAAGGAAATCATGCAGTAAGTTACAAAGTTATAAAGTGCTTTGAGTAAAAACAAAAAGCAAAACAAAACCAAAAAAGAAAAAAAAAAGGTAGACAGGAAGGGTAGAATAGAGTGTGCTGGAGAGAGTGGTTACAATTCTAAGTATGACAGTCAGATGGGGTCTCAATGAGAGGGTTACATTTGAGTAAAATTGAAGAATTTGAGGAAGTGAGCCAGGCTGATTGCATAAGAAAACTCCAGAGAAGGGAAATAAGGTAAAGCCCTTGAGGTCTTTGGAGTGTTCAGAGAGAGCAAGGAGGCTGAGTAGAATCAGCAAAGGCTAAGGACTAGGGGCTAAAATTAGAGAATTAAGAAAGGACTAAATTTTATAGGACCTTATGACATGTGGTGCCATGGAGAGAGCTGAGGTTGAAAATAAAGCAACATCATATGAGTAAACATGTACAGGATCACTGTCACTGCTATGATGAAAACACAGAGTAAGACTGAAAGAGTAGAGGGACACCTGGGTGGCTCAGTGGGTCAGGTGTCTGCCTTCAGCTCATGTCATTATCTCAGGGTTCTGGGATCGAGCCCTGCACTGGGCTCCCCCCTCAGTGGGGAGTCAGCTTCTCCCTCTCCCTCTGTCCCTCCCCACCCTCATCGCTTGTGTTCACTCTCTCCTGCACACACTCTCTCTATTCAAATAAATACATAAAATCTTAAGGAAAAACAAAAAGATTCCAAGAATAGAAGCAGGGAAAATGGATAGGAGGCCCTTATAATCTAGTGGGTAAAAGAAAATGATGTCTTGAACTAGGGTGATAGTGATAAAGAAGCTGATGGTGATAGATTTGAGATTTAATTGGAAGGATTTCCTGAACTATTGAATACACTTAAATATATAAATATAAACGTAAAGAATAAAAGTTCCTCAACCTTGAGGACATCAACTGATATTAGGAAACTGTGTTAGGAACAGGTTTGAATGAAAAGAATCAGGTTTGGGCTATATTATTTTGAGATGCCTTTTAGCCAATCAATTTGATTCACAAAGACAAAAGGGGACATTGGTAGAATTCTGTTGGCCAAGGTATGGAGAATGGAATAACGCAACACTAAATAATTAATTTGGAAGATGTGAGAGGTGATATAATAGAAATTTATATAATTGCTATGGAAACACAAAAAGGGTGTTTTTTCCTTTTTCTTTTTTCTTTCCTGGATGGTGTGAAATATTTTAGATAATGCATACTCAATCTGATCATGAAAAAGTTATTTCACGTATTCACAAAGAAAGCAATAGCAATGCAGTTATATCATCAAATTGTGTTTATTTCTTGTTGGGTTTGTGAAACCAACCACATTAGTAAAATTTTATCTAAAAATCATGTACTACTGGTAAAGTACTATGCACAGGTCTTCTTTATCCTCACATAATTCTGATTGTGGGGTTGCATCTTTTTTCTTAAATCATAATAGGTTTACCATTTGGAAATATTAATTTGTTTGTACACTCATGCTTCTCTTCTGTCATGTCTCAAGCCAACTTACAGTAATTATTGCATTTGTATAGACAGTGTACGTGATACACACACACATACATATATATCCAAAGAGCCAGTCTTTGCAAATAATTAAACAAAGCATACTCTGTATTTTCTTTATGTTAAAGTACAGATATTCCGTCTTAAGAGAACACTCTATTTTTAACTTTGAATATAAACACACTTGTGAATAATTTGAACCTATCATTTGTTATTTAATAGGATGCATTTGTATTCTGCTTGTAACTTTGTATGTAATGATTTCTTTTATTTTGAGGATAAAACAAAGATCACTAGAGAAGTTATCTCAGCAATACTTCCTATCTTATTCAAACCTGATTCATAAGCTATATTCACCTAGTAGAGGTGGCTTAATGATTATTAATGTATTTTAGCAAAATAATGGTGCAAGCATAGTGAAAGCACTTCCTTAATGTATGCCTTTTTTCTCATAGTACAAAGATATAAAGAAAGATGTGATTAATACCATAAATTGGATCTATGCTTTCTGTTAAAGTAATATTATGAATATGAAGATTGGTTTAATTCTCATGTAAATAACTACCTAAAATGATTTATATATGTTTTATATTAATAAATCCACTTTATTCATATGAATTTTATAAATATGCCAAGAGTTATATAAATAGACAAATGTAGCTTCACTTTTAAAAAGTATTGCTTTTTCTTTTGGGCCTTTAAATTTTGTTTAATTGAGGTGCCTGGATGGCTCAGTGGGTTAAGCCTCTGCATTCTGCTCAGGTCATGGCCTCAGGGTCCTGGGATTGAGGCCTCAGGGTCCTGGGATCAAGCTCCGAATTGGGGTTTCTGTTCTGCAGGGAGCCTGCTTCCCCCCTCTCTCTGCCTGTCTCTCTGCCTACTTGTGATCTCTCTCTCTGTCAAATAAATAAATAAAATCTTTTAATAAATAAATAAATTCTGTTTAATTTAGCAAACACCTTGAGTGCTGATTTCAAATATATATGTACATCAATTTAGCTATGCCTAATTACTAAATAATGCATATTAATAATTAACTCCTTTACTTCTTTAATTAGTGATGTGGTACAAATTTAATTTAATTTGAAGTTCCATTAGCAAAAGAATACCTTTATAACCCTTTAATTTTTGGCCAAGTCAGCCACTCTACTGCAAGCTAAATGATTACATATTTGGTATGTTCTCATCTCTTTTATTTATTTATTTTTTAACAATTTGGAAAGAAAGCTTAAAACTTAAAACTTAAAGGAAACAAAGGCACTGGGTGTGGTGAAAAAATAATGAATACTGTTATGCTGAAAATAAATAAATTGAATTTAAAAAAAGGAAACGAAGGAAGAGATGTTTTAAGCATCTAACTTGGACTTGGTACATAGTAGATGGTCATTAAATACTTGCTAAATAAATGTCTTGGTGCTTATTATTATTAATTTTTTTTCTTTTAAAGATATTCCTTTGGGTGGGGTGCCTGGGTGACTCAGTGGGTTAAAGCCTCTGCCTTCAGCTCAGGTCATCATCTCAGGGTCTTGGGATCAAGCCCTGCATAGGGCTCTGCTCAACAGGGAGCCTGCTCCCTCCTCTCTCTCTGCCTGCCTCTCTGCCTGTTTGTGATCTCTGTCTGTCAAATGAATAAATAAAATCTTAGGGAAAAAAGAGAGAGAGAGAGAGAGAACTTAGTTAAAAAAATTCCTTTGGGTATCACCAGCAGAGTTCAGGTCAAAGCACTGCATTAAGGAGACTAAGTCCTCAAAAATTAAACTCGTCAAAATATACTATGTGATAGAGCTGAAGCTAAGTTCTAGAAAAACACTGTGCCATTCCTTTTATAGCATTGTGTTCCTTAGGAAACATGGCAGCCACATCGTGACAGCCAAATTAAATTAGACCTTTAACATCTAACTGAAGAGAGGATAAGATAAATATCCACTACACAACAGCTTCCTACACAAAATTTTTATTAAATTAGTTATCCACTTTTTTATCAGCAGCACCTGCACACATCTTTTCCGGCCAAGAGCCTATGGGATCAGTAATTTTATAAATAAGAGATGTTTTCAGTCATAACAGGAATTGAGAGACATTCTTAATAGATTAATTAATTTAATGTAAAATTTATTAAATTATTAACTACTATGATGAGTAAGACACAATTTTAGGCGTCATGACTTTTTTAGAACAAGAAATTTGAGTTCAATGTTTTCCTAATTCCAAATACTAGCATTATCTGTACAGATATATGTCCTTTTATTAAAACTCTTCTTAGCCTCATATATTCTTATCAAGACTCACAGTGTCAGATAGTCTTGGTTTCTTATACATACAGGTCAATCACAATTAAGTGTTTCAATTTCACTCCAATTGAACTATCACAGAATTACTGTACAATTCATTATTCAGATAACCATCAACTTTTTGCTATTGTAGTTATCACAATAAATTTTCTAGCTAAATGAAAATGACACATATATTCATTAATGTGAAAATTATTATTAATTGCAGTCCACATCACACCAGTCCAGCTGGTGATCAGACTTGTTCTACTTTTAGCCAAGCCTGACAACTGCTGAATTGTATAATTTCTTTAAAACAGTACTTATTGAGTTAACTTCCAAGTTGTTTGATAGATTTTGGGCATCCATAGACATATAATCATGGGCCCTAACATTATGAGTGTAAACTGTTAAGGGAAAAGAAACATCTAACAGTTAATCTCACTATAATCTATATATTAATTGTTTAAAAAGTTGCAAGGGATTGATTTATAAGTGCATACAGGGATTACTTAAATCACAGGGGAGGTTGTTCTATTCTGCAATAGAATACAGCGGAGGTGGTTGTATTCTGCTTTGTAGTAGTGGAGAAATTATTGACTCTGAAGTTGCCAGTTCACAGTTGTTGTTTTTTTATATCAGTTCTATATATGTATATCAATGTATATCATTTTTGAATAAAATAGTAATATATAAGAGTTAATTTTGCAAAGATGTTTTGAAAGTTAAGGAATTATTATAAGTGACAAGAACCTTGTGAGACAGCATGGGGTTATAAGTGGGATTTGAAATTTGCTGCCAAATGTATTTGTTTGACAGCTGTGTGTATTTTGGCAAAGTCATGAAGTTACTCAAAGCCTCCACATTTCCATCGAAATATTTGAATATTTGTATGTATACACATGTATTATACACATATATGCATACACATATATATATATAAATTGTTTGTGCAAAGTGTCCATCACATAGAAGACACTAAAAAATAATATGAACAGTCCTCTTTTTATAAACTGTGAAATTTGTCCATAATTTCTTTCTACTTTTACCACATCTGTGATGTGTCTAACTGCTGTTTTGTGTTACTTCTATCCATTTAATTGCTCTCTCGATTCACTTATCACTTCTATTTTTTTTTAATTTTTTATTTTTTAAAACATATATTTTTATCCCCAGGGGTACAGGTCTGTGAATCACCAGGTTTACACACTTCACAGCACTCACCAAAGCACGTACCCTCCCCAATGTCCATAATCCCACCCCCTTCTCCCAAACCCCCTCCCCCCAGCAACCCTCAGTTTGTTTTGTGGGATTAAGAGTCACTTATGGTTTGTCTCCCTCCCAATCCCATCTTGTTTCATTTATTCTTCTCCTACCCACTTAAGCCCCCATGTTGCATCACCACTTCCTCATATCAGGGAGATCATATGATAGTTGTCTTTCTCTGCTTGACTTATTTCGCTAAGCATGATACGCTCTAGTTCCATCCATGTTGTCGCAAATGGCAAGATTTCATTTCTTTTGATGGCTGCATAGTATTCCATTGTGTATATATACCACATCTTCTTGATCCATTCATCTGTTGATGGACATCTAGGTTCTTTCCATAGCTTGACTATTGTGGACATTGCTTCTATAAACATTCGGGTGCATGTGCCCCTTTGGATCACTACGTTTGTATCTTTAGGGTAAATACCCAATAGTGCAATTGCTGAGTCACTTCTATTTTTTTGAACTGTTAAAAGAAACAGATATAAAGAAAAGGCACCTAATGCACACATTCCAGAAAAAATTCCAAGGAAAACTACTTTTTTTTTTTTTCTTTTTAAGATTTTGTTTACTGATTTGACAGAGAGAGCACAGGTGGGTGGGAGGGGCAGAGTCAGACTCTGCTGAGCAGGGAACCCTACACAAAGCTCTATCCCAGGACTCTGGAATCATGACCTAAGTCAGGGGCAGATGCTTAACCGACTAAGCCACCCAGGCACCCTAAGGAAACTACTTTTTCTAACCCCCTTGTCAAATAATTCCCTATATAGGAACTAAAACCCTAAGAACAGTTTATTGATTTATACATATCATTGTAGCATATAAAGATATTTCCCCTGATAAGTGTTTTAAGTATGTAAAATGGATTATATGTGAAGGTGTAATTGTAAATCATTAACAGTCAGACTAGAGAGATGTTAATAGATTCTCCCTCTACATAAATTTAGTCCTCGATTAATGTCAGGAGATTTTGTTTTTGCCCTTGTTTTTATTAATCAGCATATCAAAGTTAATGTTTTGAAAAACTTTTCAACATAAAACTAGATAAAATAATTCTTGAAACGGAATATCATTTAAATGTAGTGATCCATAATCAACTGTTATGCGAAATTGAATGAATATAATAAATATTTTCCCTAGCCAAAAAGATTTATTTAGTTTTTGGGTAGTTCTGTATTTATCTTTTTTGATACTAACAATTAACAACATATCACAGATTTTATATATTTATATATTTATTTATTTATTTATGCTCTATAACATATACAGTTATATGCATAATACCATATAAGTATACATAAATTTGTTATATATATTCTCTCATATAATATTCTCTTTTCATGATGGAATTCCATAGATACTCTTAAAGCCATCACTAAAGTTATCTCTATGACTTTGGTGAGGAAAAGTGGGAACAATATCTACACTGTATCTAAACCTGGTTTTAAAAAAAAGAGACAACTCACAATTCAATTCTCCATACAACACTGCTGTTAGCTTTTTTTTTTTTTAAGATTTTATTTATTTGACAGAGAGAAAGACAGCGAGAGAGGGAACACAAGCAATGGGAGAGGGAGAGGAAGAAACAGGCTCAATGTGGGGCTCAATCCTGGGATTCTGGGATCATGACCTGAGCCAAAGGCAGACACTTAAGGACTGAGCCACCCAGGTGCCCATCTGTTAGCTTTCTGGGTGTTCTTGTGACATAAATCAGAAAGAACTCAAATACTCTTAAGCTATAATGTGGATATATTTAATGCAATTGATGAGTGGCTGACTGAGCATATACATATTTAAAAGCAATTTAAGTGTTGAAACAGATTTCGTGGGGCACCTGAGTGGCTCAGTCCTTAAGCGTCTGCCTTCTGCTCAGGTCATGATCCCAGGGTCCTGGGATTGTGCCCCACATCAGGCTCCATGCTCAGTGGGGAGTCTGCTTCAACCTCTCCCACTCCACCTGCTTGTGTTCCCTCTCCCCCTGCTTGTGTTCCCTCTCTTGCTGTGTCTTTCTCTGTCAAATAAATAAATAAAATCTTAAAAAACAAAAAGAAAGAAAGAAAGAAACAGATTTCTTAGTCTCCCTTTGAGCACATAATTATTTTCTGGATATTTTGAAAATTACCTTTGAAGCAAATGATGTAATAGAAAACAACAGCAAAAATAAATGAGCTTATAAATGAACTTCATCAGTAAAGGTATTTGGACAATATTTTTGAAATGCATAAAGTTATATTTTAAATCATCTGCTCATTTAATCTTTATAGGCTCACAGTATGAGAATGAATATGCACGCCAGTTCATCTACCTATTACCTATATCTGTCTATATGTCTATATGTAATCTCTCTGAATTTATATATATGTAAATAAACACATAAAATTTATGTGTTAGAAGAGAAAAATTAAATATCTATAGATGGCCTATATAGAGATATGTAGGCACATGTGTATACACACACACACACACACACACACAGCAAGAACAAGAGCAAGAGAGAAGGAGCTTAGGGTATCATATTAGAGAATGAATATAAATATAAGAAACTGAAATATGCCCAGTGGCACAGTGTCATCAATACCAGTGAATATGGAGACCTATAAACAAATAGTTGCAACACATATTATACATAATAAACATAGTGAGAATATATGTACTTGCATAATTTTTCTATAATTTTCTTAAATATTTTATAATTAAAATGTACATATTATTTAATTGTTTTAAACTATGATATTTTCAAATTTTATATAATAAAATGTAGATAGCAAAACTTTATATGCTTACTTTTTGCCTTTTGACAGTACCTACACTTCATTTATATTTTGCATCCATTTCTCTCAGAATTTGTATTTTGGCTTAACTATGAACACTTTCCCTACTTTCTAAATTCTGGCTTTTTATGTAGTTTCAAAATTTTGATGTAGATTTAAAGTTATAAAATTAGACAATGCTATTAATATACTGAAATATGAATTTCTAAAACAATGATTTTTCATTGGCACAATTAGTGGATATGAGCTAAATATACCACAAGACTGATGAGTATCTATCTTTGGAGTTTGGGGGTATCATTAACGCGTAGGATCAGCATCTCATATCAACTGGCTTGATTTGTTCCACTTTCAATAGCTCATTGATAGCCTGATGTCAATGTATTATAGTAGTCATTGTGGTGTTCATATGTATTGTATATTAAGATAAAAGATTACATTTGCTCTTAGATCTGTTATATCCATATGCTCTTAGATCTGTTAGAATAACATTTGTTTAAAGGGGTAGTTTTAGATAGAAGTAAAATCATTGATGATTAGAAATTCTGTAGTAAGTATCCTTAGAATAATTATTTATTTAGGTTTAATTAAATTTCATCAAGTGATGCTTATTGATAATTTATTTCAATGATGAGACTTCCAATATATTTTTCTGTCACAATTATAAGATGTTATCAAGAGAAAACTAATAATATAAATTGTTGATTTACATATTATCTGAAACTATATGACACTGTAATAAGAAGTCTCTCTCTCCAGAAAGAAGGAGGAAATATCTCTAAGAGTGCATAAACATAAACATGTAAAATTGGAAATGTCTTAGTTAAAACCAAATAAACAATATTTTGCAAAGTAAAGGGCAGTGAAACAACCAACTTTCTCAATCTATGCATTTTATTTGAATAAATACAGCTGGAGATTGAGTTGCTTCATCTGCCAACTACATGTTCAGATTGCTAATCTTTCACTATATACTATGATGTAAAGTCATGCTTTCCTATCAAGTGGTTCTTATAGAACTTTAGGTTTTCTTATTAAAATTTATCTTATTAGTGTTGATTTAAAACTTATTAGTGTTGATCTAAAAATTTGAGGCTCAAATTCTGACATCCAATTTTCCTGACATTTTATCTCAATCTTTAGACCTTATTAAATTTGATTTTGCTTGGGGATCCAGGGTGGCTCAGTCGAGAAGCATCTGCTTTCAGCTCAGGTCATGATCTCATTGTCCTGGGATAGAGCCCATATCAGGCTCCCTGCTCAGCAAGAAACCTGCATCTCCTCTGCCTGCTGCTCCCCCTTTTGTGTTCCCCCTCTCCCTCTCTCTCTCTCTCTGTCATAAATAAATAAAATCTTTAAATTTTTTTTTGATTTTTCCCAAATAAAGTAATGAGATTTGGGGAGGGGGGCATTTTAGGATAAGAGAGTACCACATCCATGAATGGGCAGAAGTGTGATTATATAATATACCTTACTGAGCGAAAGCCAGACGGATAGATGTGTGTCGTGATGGTAGTGGTGATTATTATTGGAAGCCAATTCTCTAAGGGTCTCTTGTATTTCCACCTGTCTTGTAACGGGTTTTTTTTTTTTTAAGAAATATTTTATTTATTTATTTATTTATTTATTTGGCAGGCAGAGAGGCAGGCGGGGGCCGGGGGGAGCAGGTTCCCTGCCATGCAAAGAGCCCAACACGGGGCTTGATCCCAGGACCGTGAGATCATGACCTTGGCCCAAAGTCAGAAGCTTAACCCAGTGAGCCACCCAGGTGTCCCATGACAGCTTTTTTTATCCAGATTATTTTTTCAAGGATTTTTGTATGTAAGCAGCCCTGAAAGATGGAGATTGTGTCTCTCTCCAGGGCAAATGTAGATTTATTAGCTGTCCAGAATAAGGATAATAATGTTCCATTAATGGGAAATACTGAGCAGATTTGCTAGTAGCTTCCTTAGACATTTGCAGCTTTCTTAAATTAGGGTTTTTTAGCTGTAATACAAACTTAATTACTTTACAGCATCCATCTCACACACCTCTGCATCACCAGGGGAATTAGTGAAAACATGAAGTTCTGTCTGCCTGCTTGCCTGAGTTAAGAGTCTTTTGCCTTTGACACAGGAGTGTTATGTCTTGTGGCAACATCTTTGAAGTTTTGGCAAGCACACTCATTAGTTGTAAGTAGGATAAACTAATTAGACAATTCAGTTATTGACAGTGGTCATTATGGACCTAATCGAGCATACTACCCCTCTTCATGCCACAAAGGAAATCAACTTCAAAAATGCAGTGTTGGGCATTTCTACCTAGACTAAGCTTATTTTTGAAGAGTTACTTGGCCATATTTATGTTAAAAATTTTCCCCATTGAAAAAAAATGAAAGCTTTTTTTTTTTTCCATTGAGTATTCCATTGAATAACACTTCAGTAGATCCTTAATGCATGGTGAGACAATTAACACCTTGTCAACACATTTTCTGACTATACTAGAGAACATTCTCTAATGTCTTCTTGTATATTTTAATAGGAATGTGACCACTAAGTGGAGAAGTTAAGAGAATGATGTCATGTAAAGTAGATATTACCAAGAGGTGTACTTTCTGAGTTCCAAAGAAATGCTCTGAAACTTGTATTTTTTTTCCAGCAACTTTCTATAATATATTCCATGCTTTTATTCAAGTATGTTCAAATGATTTTGCAAATAGCAAGTCAGAAAAACTTTATAAAACATAGAAACTGATATTCAGGCTTTGTGGGGGGAAATTGGCAGAGGACTCCTTTCTACATCTTTTATATTCACCATTCAAGCCAACACAGCTAGGTAGTAGCTCTTATTATGTTATTAAAAAAAACAATGAATTGAGATATAGAAATATGAAACACAGTATTACTGTTTGATTGTTTCCAACTAATTTTTGTATAATATTGTGTGTTGATCTATTGTTGATTTTTCTTATGTATTCAGGATTGTGTTGACTGAAAAGAATAGGCTAAAGGATTATTTGTTATGATAAAGCAACAATCTCAGCTGTGTTTTTAAATTTGGGATTGTTATTCACTAAATTATTAGGTTAATATATTTGAAATACATTTTTACCATTTGAAAAGTATGAGTAATTGCACATGACAATAGTTTAGGTGATTATATGGGAAATATTCAATTCTATTCAAAATATAGAAAGATATAGAAGGATGGAAGAAAATGTGAAATAGGAGGAAAAGAAGAAGAAGAAAAAAGGAACTATAGGAAGGGGGAAGGGGAAATGCAAGATAAGGAAAAGGAGGAGATAGAAAATTAATGATTTTGTAAAAAAGCAGATATGAATATACTTGTAGTTTAAGATATTACTAGTTAAAACCAAAAAAAGCAACAAAAACATTGAAATAATAAGAGTTAATCTAGATCTTTATAGACTTGTATTATCAACATGTACATGCTCAAATATATATTCATATATATAACTATTCAGTATATATTCTGTATGTACATATATACATGTATACATACAGACACATATATACACACATAGATATGTTCCAACATATCTATGAAAGAAAATATATATATATAGATGTATTTAGTCATTTTAGAATCAGCACAGGTTTTACCTATTTTATCACAATTTCCTTGAAATTCTGGCATATGTAGGGTTATCTCCTCTTTTATGTTTTTTGTGCCTTACATGTGTTACTGTCATTTGTCTTTTGTATGGGTTGAGTATCTGTCTCCTTTTTCAGTTTGAATCATCAGCGTGTAAGCATCATGCCTAGGTTATAGTAGTGACTCAACAAATACCTGTGGAATTAATCACATAAATGCTTTCATAAATAATTTTGAGTATCTTCTGTATGCTTACTAATGTGTTAGACATTGAGCAGTTAGTGGTCAAAAGGATAGAATACCTTTACTTGTGTTGTTCCCTGTCTAAAAAGATTACAGGCAAATAATAACCATGCAATGTGTTGAGGAGCACAACAGGATAAATTGTGAATTGCTTTGGGAGCACATAACAAGGTGCTTTATTCTGTGGTTATCTTGATTAAATGACAATAAGTTAAAGCTTGAAAAATAAGGAAGAGCTAGGCATGAATTGGGTTAAATAGCATTCCAAAAATGACTTCAATTTCCCTCCAAAGTTCTTGCCTTTAAATTCTGTAGATGTACACAGGAAATAATATTATAAACCTTGTACTAAAGGACCTTAGTATAAATTTTATTTTTACCTCAAGAAATTAAAATTATACCTTCCCTTTAATGTCACTCTATGTTACACTTTCGATGTTTACTTGAAGTATAAAATATAGGTATTAATTAAATGTATCTTCAAAACCTTGGATTTCAATATTGTTGAAATAGTGCTATGGTATTTACAGTCACTCTTTATGACTTTCTTTTTGTTTTGTTTCGTTTTTTTAAAGATTTCACTTATTTACTTGACAGGCAGAGATCACAAGTAGTCAGGGAAGCAGACAGAGAGAGAGAGAGAGGAGGAAGCAGGCTCCCTGTTGAGCAGAGAGCCAGATGTGGGGCTGGATCCCAGGACTCTGGGATCACGACCTGAGACGAAGGCAGAGGCTTTAACCCACTGAGCCACCCAGACACCCCTCCTCTTGATGACTTCCTATTTCATTATTCAAATTCAACTCATTTATAATTCTTGCTGGCTTTATCTTCAAAATATTCCCAGAATCTGATCACTTGTCACCAAATATACTGGCACAACCTCAGTCCATCAACTGTTGTCACTCTATGGATGAATGAAGGCTGTTTCCAAATGGTTTCTAGGTTTCTGGCCCTGTCCCTTTACAGTCATTACTCAACAAAGCAATGAGAGGAGTCTTTAAAAAATGGAGATCATATCACTTCAATTCTTAGATCTTCAGCTTCCATTTTCCTATCTCACTCAAAGCAAAAGACAAAGCATATTTATGGTGTACTAAATCCTACACTGCATCTTCTAGTACTTCCAGAGTCCTACTACTCTTGAACTATTCCTACAACTCCACTATATCTTCTATTTTATTTCCAGTTTGCTCTATTTTAGCCACATTAAACTGCTTGCTGTTATCCAAACATATGAAACATGTTTGCACAACAGAATCTATTTTTTCTGATACCCTGTTTTTAATGCTTTTAATGCAAATTTCCATAACTTTCACTCAATCAATTCCTTAAAATTTGAACTCCATTAAACTTCAAAGAGTTCTTAACAGACATTCTTTTTTTTTTTCTTTAATATTATTTATTTATTTATTAGAGAGAGAGACAGAGAGAGCACTAGCAGAGGGAAGAGGCAGAGGCAGAAAGAGAAGCAGGCTTCCCTGAGTGGAGGGCAGATACCCAACCAACTGAGTCACCCAGGTACCCAGGTACCCATACATATTTTTACACACACACATACATACATGTCCTTCCTCTAGCTCAAAAAGTTATGAGCTGTCAAGGCAACAGATTAATTCGAAATTTTCTGCACTGTATCAGCACTATGAACAGTATCTGGCATGTAATAAGAAGTGAATAAAGGACTGTTGATTGAGTGAATATTAATTGAGAACTTGAAATGTAAATGGTATAATTCTCCACGTAACTTTTTCAAACTAGATGATAGTATATATGTCCTTAAGTTGAAAACATTCAGCCATGTTCTGAAACCAAAACCAAAACTAAAAACAAACAGATATAGTTAAAAATAAATAGGGGGGGGGGGGCACCTGGGTGGCTCAGTCATTAAGCCTCTGCCTTCAGATCAGGTCATGATCCCAGAGTCCTGGGGTTTAACCCCACATTAGGCTACCTGCTCAGTGGGGAGCCAGCTTCTCCATCTCCCATTCCCCATGCCCATTCCCCATGCTTGTGTTCTCTCTCTTGCTGTGTATCTCTCTGTCAAATAAACAAATAAAATCTTCAAAGAAATAAATAGGAGGTTTCTATATATTTTCTATATATATATATAATTTATTCATTCATCAAATACTCTTGATAGACAACTTGTTTTAGGAACACATGATAGCAATTAAACAAATATAAATAGGAAATAATATGTCCTCACTTTGAAAGAAATTATATATCAATTTTAACCCGCTGAGCCACCCAGGCGCCCCCTTTTTTTTTTTTTTTTTTTTAAAGATTTTATATATTTATTTGACAGAGATCACAAGTAGGCAGAGAGAGAGGAGGAAGCAGGCTCCCTGCTGAGCAGAGAACCCGACGCGGGGCTCGATCCCAGGACCCTGAGATCATGACCTGAGCCGAAGGCAGAGGCTGAAATTATATATCAATTTTAGATATAAATCATTAAATTAAGAATTAGAAATACAGGGGACGCCTAGGTGGCTCAGTTGGTTAAGCAGCTGCCTTCGGCTCAGGTCATGATCCCAGCGTCCTGGGATCGAGTCCCACATCGGGCTCCTTGCTTGGCGGGGAGCCTGCTTCTCCCTCTGCCTCTGCCTGCCACTCTGTCTGCTTGTACTTGCTCTTGCGTCTCTCTCTATGACAAATGAATAAATAAAATCTTAAAAAAAAAAGAATTAGAAATACAGTACAGTCTACTAGAATTATTTTGGAAGGCATAGATGGAATACAAAATAAAAATACAAACAATATTATTAACCAAATCTTGAAAGATAAGTAGAAGTTTCCCACATCAACAAGAAAGACAGGTAGAGAAGGATACACATTCTCAAAAAATAAAGAAAGGAGGATGGGCACCTGGGTGGCTCAGGTCATGATCTCAGGGTCCTGGGAGCGAGTCCCACATGGGGCTCTCTGCTCAGCGGGGAGCCTGCTTCCCTCTCTCTCTCTGCCTGCCTCTCTGCCTACTTGTGATCTCTGTCTGTCAAATAAATAAATAAAATCTTTAAAAAAAAATCTTTAGAAATTATAAGGCATGAAAGATTCTTGTTTGGTTTAGCTTAGACTATGTCCATTGTACATGGTTCACATGCAAGAGTTTTGTCCATTCATTTAATCCATTTTTTTTAGTTTATTATGAACACTGTATTAAGAACTAGTATAGGTAAGTGAATCTGTACTTTTAATACAAATAGCATTTTATAGAAGAATTAGACAACATAACTAACATTGCCCATTTATAATATATAAAAGGAAAAAGAACTAAGACATAATGAGATTTTTTTATATATGCTAGTAACTGATTTTGTATTTTGCATTTTTTTTTTAATTTTATTTATTTATCAGAGAGAGAGGGAAAGAACGAGCACAGGCAGGCAGAGAAGCCGCAGAGGTGGAGGGAGAAGCAGGCTCCCAGCCCAGCAAGGAGCCCGATGTGGGACTGGATCCCAGGACGCTGGGATCATGACCGGAGCCGAAGGCAGCTGCTTAACGAACTGAGCCACCCAGGCGTCCCGCATTTTTTTTTTTTTAATTGCATAGAATATACTGGTCAACTCCTTGGCAAAGCCATTACCTTCATTTCCATTTGTCACAAGGAAAACATGTTTGCTGAGTCTTCCTGCTGGAAGGAAATAAAATTGAGTGGAAATGAGGGAAAAGATGTACTGTTAAAAATATCTTATTGGGATACCTGAGTGTACCCAGTCAGTTAAGCAGCCAACTCATGACTTTAGCTCAGGTCATATTCTTAGGGTGGTGAGATCGAGCCTATGTTAGGCTCCACTGGGCATGGAGCCTACTTAAAATCCTCTCTCTCCCTCTCTCTAAAAAAAACAACAAAACAAACAAAAAAAAACCTTACAATTTTTATAGGATTTTAGTTATTGCTCTTTATTGAATGGAAAATATATTAAAATCAATGGAGAGGGCTTAAATATATTAATTTCCTCTACTATACTCAAATTCCCCCGAGTCATATTAATGCATATTTGAGACTGGTTGCCAAATACATTCTACCACATTTTGAATTATGGAGTGTAAATTTTTATAAAAATGTGTTAAAACATTCTCATTTTTACTTCATTAAAACACTTGTGAAGAGGTTACAGCCCGGTCCATTTTAACATTAATTTCCATGCCTATGTTTTATATTGAATAGAACATATTTTGATTTTGTGTTAGTTGGAATCATTTTTGAATATTGCATATTCTAGATCAATAAATGTACCTCTGCTGATTCTTTATAATATCAAAGAATATAAAAACACATTATATATTTTAGCATATTTATTGATACAATAAAATATTCATAAAATATAATTTAAATTCAAGTTGTTCTATAACCTTAATTAATATAATCAAATTATATTTTAAACTATTTAATGCTCTCAATTTCCTAATAGAAAATGTATTAGTTCATGCAATGGCAATAAAATTTCACAAGGAATGTTTTTCCTGCAATTTTTTAAACATTTCTTTTTTCCAATTATAGGGATATTATAGGGAGTATTTGAACACCTTCAATATACTTCTTTTTCCTATGTTTTCTAAAATGGCTTCATATAAAATTAAATATGATTTAGAAATACATCCTAAAACAGAATGGTCCCATCCCCCCTGTCAAAAAATAATTTGAAAACCAAAAATCATTGTTATATTGTAAATATAAAAGAAAACAAACAAAAAAATGGTACTAAGATTTATAGGCAAGAAGAGAAGAAAAATATTAAGTCATTAGCACTCTTATGAAATGAAGCAAACAAACCCTCAAGGAAAATAAAGATGATTGGAGCTTTTTTTTTTTTTCTTTTGTTTTACTTAGGGAACTTTAAAATATACTTGGATATGGGTCAATATGCATTTTTATTGTTTTGTAGTCAAAATGGGAATTATATAAAAACTAAAGTAATCTATAAGACACTTAATTTAAGCCAAACATCCCACTGAATTGTTGAGGTTATTGACTTCTTTAACACAGGAGATTCAAAAATTTTCCATCCTTTCAGACTGCCCAGAAAGGATGCTATTAATATTATAGTAAATGATCATAGAATCCCATATACCTAGCATTTCATGGCTTGAATGAATATTATTTTTTTTAAAAAAAGTATTTCTTAATCCATGTGTTATGATGATATTGGAGACTAGATTTAATTAAATTTACTAGCTCCTTTGGCCTATTGGTATACAAAATAATTTCTAGTAATGTTAATATAATGTATTAATAATCATAATTTATTTGTCTTACCAGAAGGAGTATATCTACGGTAGATAAACCCTATGCTACTACTCTTAACTACTGCATAGGACTCATGTCTGCATAATTTCCTCCATTTGAGGGTTAACAGCCTGTGATGTGCTTGTCACCAATAGACTATGGCAAAGGTAATGAGCTATGTCACCCCACAATTATATTACATAAGTTTCTGTCCTTCTGACAGATTCACTCAAGATAACTTCCTCTGTCTTTGAAGAAGTAAGTGACCACATTGGGAGGCTCAGAGAGAAAGTGACAGTTGTCTCTAGGAACTGACAGTTGCCTCCAGCTGAGAGTCAGCAGAAAGTTGGTATCCTCAGCCCTACAATCACAAGGTAATGAATTCGGCCCACGAAACTAAGTAAACTTGAAAGTGGATTCTTCAGATGAGAATGGAATCCAGTTGACACACTGATTAATTGCCATAATCACAGAATTCACCCTAGCTGTGCCTGGCTTCTAATCTATAAAAATTATAATAAATATTTGTTCTTTTAAGATACCAAAGTTTTGTAATTTGTTACATGGTTATAGAAGACTAATACAACCCCCAAATCTTTTTGAAAAGAAGGGCACACAGTGACAATTGCATGCACAATTTAATAGTAAATGTGAATATTACAACAGAGAAAAGAGCAAGAAATCAGAATGTGGGAGGCTTCAGTCTTTACCATAACTTATCTTTCAAAATATGAGAGTCGATTAATCTCTGAAATTCAATTATCTGGTTTTTTATTGAGATATAATTGACATGTAACATATTAGTTTCAGGTTTACAATATAATGACCTGATATATGTAAATATTGCAAAATGATCACCACAATAAGTTTAGTTAACATCCATCTGCACATATAGTTATATTTTTTCCTTATGATTATAACTTTTAAGATTTACTTTCTGGTAGCTTTCAAATACATAATTTTGAATACACAAATACAGTTGTCATGATGCATGTTACATCCCCATGACATTAATTTTGTAATGAGTAAGTTTCTACATTTTGTCTAACTTCACATACCCCACCCATCCTCTGCTGCCCACCTCTGGAAACCACCAACCTGTTTTCTGTGTCTATAATTTTCCTTTCTTCTTTTTTTAAGGTGACACATATAAATGAGATGATGTGGTATTTGTCTTTGTGTGACTAATTTCACATATCATAATGTCCTGAAGTTTGACTCAAGTTGTCACACATGTCAAGATTTCCTTGTTGTTGTTGTTGTTTTTATGGCTAAATAATATTCATTGTATGTGTGTGTGTGTGTGTGTACATATATATGTATCTATATATATACAAACACACTACATTTTCTTTATTCACTTATTGGTCCATGGATACTTAGGTTGTTTCCATGTCTCAGCTTTTGTAAATAATACGGCAATAAACATAAAGGTGCATATATCTCTTTGACGTAATGTTATCATTTCCTTCAGGTAAATACTGAGGAGTGGAGTTGCTGGATCATACAGTAGTTCAGTTTTTAATTTTTGAGGAATCTCCACACATTTTGCATAGTGGTTGTGCCAGTTTATATCCCCACCAACAGTGCTTAAGGGTTCCCTTTACTTTGTACCCTTGCCAACACTTATCTTTTTGATAATAGCCATTCTTTTTCTTTAATTTTTAATTTTTTATAAACATATATTTTTATCCCCTGGGGTACAGGTATGTGAATCACCAGGTATACACACTTCACAGCACTCACCATAACACATACCCTCCCCAATGTCAATAACCCCACCCTCCTTCTCTCAACCCCCAGTTTGTTTTGTGAGATTAAGAGTCACTTATGGTTTGTCTCCCTCCCAATCCCATCTTGTTTCATTTATTCTTCTCCTACCCCCTTAACCCCCCATGTTGTATCTCCACTTTCTCATATCAGGAGATCATATGATAGTTGTCTTTCTCTGCTTGACTTATTTCGCTAAGCATGATACCCTCTAGTTCCATCCACGTCATCGCAAATGGCAAGATTTTCTTTCTTTTGATGGCTGCATAATATCAATTGTATAAAAATACCACATCTTCTTTATCAATTCATCTGTTGATGGACATCTAGGTTCTTTCCATAGTTTGGCTATTGTGGACATTGCTGCTATAAACATTTAGGTGCACGTGCCACTTCAGATCACTACATTTGTATCTTTACGGTAAATACCCAGTAGTATTTATATACCCAATTGCTGGGTCATAGGGAAGTTCTATTTTCAACATTTTGAGGAACCTCCATGCTGTTTTCCAGAGTGGTTGCACCAGCTTTCATTCCCACTAACAGTGTAGGAAAGTCCCCCTTTCTCTACATCCTTGCCAGCATTTGCCATTTCCTGACTTGTTGATTTTAGCCATTCTGACTGGTGTGAGGTGATATCTCATTGTGGTTTTGATTTGTATTTCCCTGATGCCGAATGATATGGAGCACTTTTTCATGTGTCTGTTGGCCATCTGGATGTCTTCTTTGCAGAAATGCCTGTTCATGTCCTCTGCCCATTTCCTGATTGGATTATTTGTTCTTCGGGTGTTCAGTTTGCTAAGTTCTTTATAGATTTTGGACACTAGTCCTTTATCTGATATGTCGTTTGCAAATATCTTCTCACATTCTGTCAGTTGTCATTTGGTTTTGTTAACTGTTTCCTTTGTTGTGCAAAAGCTTTTGATCTTGATGAAATTCCAATAGTTCATTTTTATCCTTGCTTCCCCTGCCTTTGGCGATGTTCCTAGGAATATGTTGCTGTGGCTGAGGTTGAAGAGGTTGCTGCCTGTGTTCTCCTCAAGGATTTTGATGGATTCCTTTCTCACATTGAGGTCCTTCATTCATTTTGAGTCTATTTTTGTGTGTGGTGTAAGGAAATGGTCCAATTTCATTTTTCTGCATGTGGCTGTCCAATTTTCCCAACACCATTTATTGAAGAGAATGTCTTTTTCCATTGGACATTCTCTCCTGCTTTGTCGAAGATTAGTTGACCATAGATTTGAGGGTCTATTTCTGGGCTCTCTATTCTGTTCCATTGATCTATGTGTCTGTTTTTGTGCCAGTACCATGCTGTCTTGATGATGACAGTTTTGTAATAGAGCTTGAAGTCCAGAATGGTGATGCCACCAACTTTGGCTTTCTTTTTCAATATTCCTTTAGCTATTCGAGGTCTTTTCTGGTGCCATATAAATTTTAGGATTATTTGTTCCATTTCTTTGAAAAAGATGGATGGTACTTTGATAGGAATTGCATTAAATGTGTAGATTGCTTTAGGTAGCATAGACATTTTCACAATATTTATTCTTCCAATCCAGAAGCATGGAACATTTTTCCATTTCTTTGTGTCTTCCTCAATTTCTTTCATGAGTACTTTATAGTTTTCTGAGTATAGATTCTTTGCCTCTTTGGTTAATTCCTAGTATTTTATGGTTTTGGGTGCAATTGTAAGTGGGATTGACTCCTTAATTTCTCTTTCTTCTGTCTTGTTGTTGGTGTAGAGAAATGCAACTGATTTCTGGGCATTGATTTTATATCCTGACACTTTACTGAATTCCTGTATAGGTTCTAGCAGTTTTGGAATGGAGTCTTTGGGTTTTCCACATATAGTATCATATAATCTGCGAAGAGTGATAGTTTGAATTCTTCTTTGCCAATTTGGACGCCTTTAATTTCCTTTTGTTGTCTGATTGCTGAGGCTAAGACTTCTAGTACTATGTTGAATAGCAGTGGTGATAATGGACATCCCTGCCGTGTTCCTGACCTTAGCAGAAAAGCTATCAGTTTTTTTTCCATTGAGAATGATATTTGCGCTGGGTTTTTCATAGATGGCTTTGATAATATTGAGGTATGTGCCCTCTATCCCTACACTTTGAAGAGTTTTGATCAGGAAGGGATGCTGTACTTTGTCAAATGCTTTCACAGCATCTATTGAAAGTATCATATGGTTCTTGCTCTTTCTTTTATTGATGTGTTGTATTACACTGATTGATTTGTGGATGTTGAACCAACCTTGCAGCCCTGGAATAAATCCCACTTGGTTATGGTGAATAATCCTTTTAATGTACTGTTGAATCCTATTGCCTAGTATTTTGGTGAGAATTTTCGCATCTGTGTTCATCAAGGATATTGGTCTGTAGCTCTCTTTTTTGATGGGATTCTTGTCTGGTTTTGGGATCAAGGTGATGCTGGCCTCATAAAATGAGTTTGGAAGTTTTCCTTCCATTTCTATTTTTTGGAACAGTTTCAGGAGAATAGGAATTAGTTCTTCTTTAAATGTTTGGTAGAATTCCCCCAGGAAACCGTCTGGCTCTGGGCTTTTGTTTGGAGATTTTTGATGACTGTTTCAATCTCCTTACTGGTTATGGGCCTGTTCAGGCCTTCTATTTCTTCCTTGTTCAGTTGTGGTAGTTTATATGTCTCTAGGAATGCATCCATTTCTTCCAGACTGTCAAATTTGTTGGCGTGGAGTTGCTCATAGTATGTTCTTATAATTGTTTGTATCTCTTTGGTGTTAGTTGTGATCTCTCCTCTTTAATTCATAATTTTCTTTATTTGGGTCCTTTCTCTTTTCTTTTCAATAAGTCTGGCCAGGGGTTTATCAATCTTATTAATTCTTTCAAAGAACCAGCTCCTAGTTTCGTTGATTTGTTCTATTGTTTTTTTTGGTTTCTATTTCATTGATTTCCTCTCTGATCTTTATGACTTCTCCTCTCTTGCTGGGTTTAGGGTTTCTTTCTTCTTTTTTTCTCCAGCTCCTTTAAATGTAGCATTAGGTTGTGTACCCGAGACCTTTCTTGTTTCTTGAGAAGGGCTTGTATATTTTCTTCTCAGGACTGCCTTTGTTGTGTCCCACAGATTTTGAACCATTGTGTTTTTATTATCATTTGTTTCCATAAATTTTTTTCAATTCTTCTTTAATTTCCTGGTTGACCCAATCATTCTTTAGAAGGGTGCTGTTTAGTCTCCATGTATTTGGGTTCTTTCCAAATTTCCTCTTGTGTTTGAGTTCCAGCTTCCGAGCATTGTGGTCTGAAAATATGTAGGGAATGATCCCAATCTTTTGATACCGGTTGAGTCCTGATTTAGGACTGAGGATGTGATCTATTCTGGAGAATGTTCCATGTGCACTAGAGAAGAATGTGTATTCTGTTGCTTTGGGATGAAATGTTCTGAATATATCTATGATGTCCATCTGTTCCAGTGTGTCATTTAAGGCCTTTATTTCCTTGTTGATCTTTTGCTTGGATGATCTGTCCATTTCAGTGAGGGGAGTGTTAAAGTCCCCTACTATTACTGTATTATTGTGGATGTGTTTCTTTGATTTTGTTATTATTTGGTTTATATAGTTGGCTGCTCCCACGTTGGGGGCATAGATATTTAAAATTGTTAGATCTTCTTGTTGGAGAGACCCTTTGAGTATAATATAGTATCCTTCCTCATCTCTTATTATAGTCTTTGGCTTAAAATCTAATTGATCTGATATAAGGATTGCTACTCCTGCTTTCTTCTGATGTTCGTTAGCATGGTAAATTCTTTTCCACCCTCTCACTTTAACCCACTGAGCCACCCAGGCGCTCCCACCCTCTCACTTTAAATCTGGAGGTGTCTTCGGGCTTAAAATGAGTTTCTTGTAGGCAACATATAGATGGGTTTTTTTTGTTTGTTTTTTATTTATCCATTCTGATACCCTGTGTCTTTTGATTGGAGCATTTGGCCCATTTACATTCAGTGTAACTGTTGAGAGTTATGAATTTAGTGCCATTGTATTGCCTGTAAGGTGACTGTTACTGTATATTGTCTCTGTTCCTTTCTGATCTACCACTTGTAGGCTCTCTCTTTGCTTAGAGGACCGCTTTCAATATTTCCTGTAGAGCTGGTTTGGTGTTTGCAAATTCTTTCAGTTTTTGTTTGTCCTGGAAGCTTTTAATCTCTTTTTCTATTTTCAATGATAGCCTAGCTGGATATAGTATTCTTGGCTGCATGTTTTTCTCGTTTAGTGCTCTGAATATATCATGCCAGCTCTTTCTGGCCTGCCAGGTCTCTGTGGATAAGTCTGCGGCCAATCTAATATTTTTACCATTGTATGTTACAGACTTCTTTTCCTGGGCTGCTTTCAGGATTTTCTCTTTGTCACTAAGACTTGTAAATTTTACTATTAGGTGACGGAGTTTGGACCTATTCTTACTGATTTTGAGGGGCGTTCTCTGCACCTCCTGGATTTTGATGCTTGTTCCCTTTGCCATTTTGGGGAAATTCTCTCCAATAATTCTCTCCAGTATACCTTCTGCTCCCCTCTCTCTTTCTTCTTCTGGAATCCCAATTATTCTAATGTTGTTTCGTCTTATGGTGTCACTTATCTCTCGAATTCTCCCCTCATGGTCCAGTAGCTGTTTGTCCCTCTTTGCTCAGCTTCTTTATTCTCTGTAATTTGGTCTTCTATATCACTAATTCTTTCTTCTTCCTCATTTATCCTAGCAGTGAGAGCCTCCATTTTTTATTGTACCTCATTAATAGCTTTTTTTATTTCAACTTGATCAGATTTTAGTTCTTTTATTTCTCCAGAAAGGGCTTTTATATCTCCCAAGAGCATTTCTCTAATATCTTCCATGCCTTTTTCAAGCCCAGCTAGAACCTTGAGAATCTTCATTCTGAACTCTAGATCTGATATATTACTGATGTCTGTATTGATTAGGTCCCTAGCCTTCGGTACTGC